>NW_008751992.1:359897-387671 GCF_000715545.1 Opisthorchis viverrini | reverse complement strand
AAAAGCGAAAATCCCGTAGTCCGATGTCCGCGAACTGCTGTTGGTCAGAACAACATCGGTTGTTAAACCTGATGACCCATTTGCTTGTACTCAGAGGTAAGCATGCAGCAACCAACAAAAGGGCCATAGGAAGCTATCATAGTTCCATTCACATATCTGCCGTATTTTGCTCGAGCCGTATAAAGTCTCTCCAATGTAACATTTATCTGAAATAGCTCCTCCAGATTGTTGTCGAATTTACTCCGACGATTCTCATTTGACAAGTCTTTAGTCCGTTCCGTTTTTGCGCACTCAGCATTGATGTTTTCACTAACCATAAAACACTGTATTGTAACGAATAAATAATTCACCTCGAACCGTAACGAGCGACGTGTCCCGGGTTCTAGATTACGGAAGTCCAGCAGACACGTTAATGATACCTCGAAACTGCATGAACAGGTCAGGTCATTCGAATGGCGCTCCAAGAAAGTTGATGTGGACACAGGTAATTTATAGCCCTGGTTGAAGTTTAGTCTACTTACACCCAACTAACAATCAGTGGGCTGTTTTATCTGATATGCTTGAGGCCAAAAAGTGCACGCTGTTATGTTTACGGCTTCTGATTGTTATTCCGAGAACAGCACAAATGACTCAACGTTATTTTGATGCACATTAAACTGTGGGTTAGACCCGATATGCTGAAATATATGCTTGTGTTAGAAAAAACCAACATGTAGCTTTCATAAAGGAAACTACTCACAAGGTTGCTGAAAACTCTTCGACAACCCACGACCGGTTTCGCCATTCTTGGGGCACATCAGGTAGGCGCAGTCCCTGAGTTTCCATCAACCTTATGTTCTACTTGAACTCTAATTGAACTGCTTTCGAGAAACACACTCATTTGCAAATCAGTTTGGTTTTCACGAGAGAATCAACTGAATCTCTCGTTTATGATATTCTACAACTGAATATGCAGCACGCAGGCCGCCTCATGATTCAGTTGGCACGATATCCAAGGTATCGCAGTATAGTTTCATAAAGGAAGCTGCAACATGTAGCTTCTCTGATGGTCAATAAGACAGTCTAAAGCGCCCTGAGTAAAATTATGTTGTCTTGAAGGGTAAATAACTTTCCTGTTGGGCAGCCACATTCCTGTAGTACCACCAATACCGTGCTTGAAACCACTCCAGCAAAACTGGTGGGCTTGTAATGGGTCAACTTGTCACGTGAGAGAGATTTGCTGTTTCAGCCTGGCAAGCCCAGATCACATGATTTTTGTGTTGGCAGTAACCGAATACTATCGATTGAGGCTTGTATTCTGGAAATCGATTGACAACTGTGCTTCCAGTGCAACAAAATCACTACGTGAAATTGGGATGCCTTAAATTACACGGCGAATTTTTCTGAGGCTTTGTGCTGAAGGCATGTTTCACTGACAAATTCAACTTCACTTGGTCAACAAGTCAATACAGGGGCTGCAAGCAGCGATCCATTGATGTGAGAGAAATCTTAATATTCTGATACCAGAGAGAAATATCCTTATAAAGATAACTTACTACCTCTGTGTCTGAGTTTGGACAATAGAGCTCATTTCTGGAAGACCATCTCTGAGAAAACATGTCCCGATACATGCCAAAGGATGCCTACTTGCCCTACCAACGTCTATGCATCCTTTGTCAAAATCACCTGGTACAGCAAATCGATTTAAACCAGTGGTTAAACGGTGAGCTTTTTTTATCTATTCGCATTTCCCTATAAAAAAGCGCTTTGCGAAGTACAGTCATTTGCCCAACAATTTGGTTTCAACGCGATACAACTGAATCCCAGCAGTATTTCTTTTTAGGATATTTTCGGAGATTAGTACTTTCATTATACAGCAGTTACTTCCCAATGACTCTCTCGTGAATCGATACGATCTGAGATCGGGTAGAACGTAAGACCGCTAAAAACTCGGGAACTGTGACTAATTGATGGGCTTGAAGAAACAGGTCGTGAGCCACTGAACAGCATTCAGCAACTCAAGGAAGAGTAATAATACTTTTTGCCTAGGGTTATGACTTCTGGCTTTGTGAAAGTGATTACCTACTCAGCTAAAGTGACGCCGATCATCCGTTATTTGAGACCGCGTGTGCAATTCGGATCCACATTTAAAACAAATTTTGATTATGACAGTGGCTTAGTCATGATAATATGCCTTCTCACCTCCGTCTTATTTGGCTTAAATCTTCATAGTTCTCATTTGCTTATGAGGACTCGAACCCTAGTTGTCCAAGTGAACTGGATGGTTGTTAGCCTGTTAATGACTTTTATTGTTAGTGCTGACCACCTGATCAGTAATGGAGCTTTACCGCATAGTTTTTGTGGACTAGTTTAGAGGCAATCTTATGAATGGTGAGTGAGGTTCCTGACACTGTCACTTAACATCTCAGCTTTGGTTTTGTTCACATGTAACTCTTAGTGCCTAATAAGAACCAGAGCGATCATCCCGTCCAGCATGTTGAAAGATAAGTAGCTAACCCCGGCCCGTAAACTTGGCTTATTATGGGAATTGATCATTCACCGCATATTTTGGGTAAACAGTCGCACAACCATCAGGGATTCCTTATCTTTTCAAGGATTAACAATGGAAATCGACAACTCATTCGGAAGACCAATTCATATCGCTACAAATTTGAAAAACTATTTTACACAGTGACGATTACCATCTTGACACATCTTGAACAGAGTTGAAATGATCAACCGCACGTGACCCTATGCCGTATCGTTTTCATCTAAATAGATGTCGCAATAAATTTTGAGAAAAATCCCTAAGATTATTTATCTGACATGAAGCCGAGGTATTTCACCTTTTGCTACACCTTTTGCTACTGTTATTCACTAGTTATGCAGACGGTTGCGTGAGTATTGTTCTGTTGCACTCCATCATTTGTTTTGTACACATATTTACGACGGGAGGCAGCTTATGAGTAACTGATACTGAGTCGATTAGACTTTACAAATGGACTGCTCTGACTCATAAAGTGTCGTAAGTTAAATTGCCCAACCCCGCGGTGGAGCACCGAGGACGGTTACCGAAAGGTCTCCCTGGGGAAAATGACTCTTCTTCCCTAGAACTTTTTCCAACAAGAATTTTTTCCTTTTTCGGCAGGTTTCTTACTGACAGAACAACACTAAGTTGGCTTACCACCAAAACTATGTCATCACAAATGTTTTTGTTAGAAGGAGAGTGTAATATTTGTCTGACGTCATCAGATAAAGGGCAAATTGGTAACCATTGCATAAACAATGTTTGCTAAGTGAACATCCTCGGTGGATTATCTTACTTAGGAGAAAGAGTGTAGTATGTATCTGGGAAAATAATTTTCAATACTAGATGCGCAAGACTTCCTATCACCAACTTTGGTAGTCCATCCGTAATGCGGAAAATAAATCCAGCGAATTTTTCCATGGAGCACTGATTCTACTTCGAAACTGTAGGATGGGTGAACAGCGCACGACTGAAGCTCAGTTGGACGTGCTAATGGCTGAGGGGGGTAATGTTTGCTTTATGAAATCTAGCATAAGTGCAAGCCAATGAGTAACTGCTGACGGGCGTGACAGAGTCTATGAAGGTAAGGCTGAAAAACTGGCTTTTTATTAAAATGCTTGTTGTGGGGATAGCCTTTTTGGGGGTCGAAAGAAGCTTGCATTTAAGACTGAAGCAAAGTTAAAGATGATGCGAAAGTCGTCCACTTAGCAGTTAGGCAGGCCATGAACGACAATTTCGCCCAAGTTGTTCCTCCTCCCTGGAAAGACCGGTGGCGATCAGAGGCGCTGTAATACTTGTGAAACACCGATATCAACATTCGCCTTGACTTGTGAGATTTGTTTTCTGTACAGGACATCAGTATAAACTGAATTTCTGAATATTCGGCACTTCTCAAAACAATTCATGCTTCGTTCAATATCCATGTTGCTCCGTTTTGAGAGATGCTATTGAAACCCAGTACAGTAGGATATGACACAAAAGTAGACAAGACAAATACTTGTTACCTGTCCATAAATCAGTCTCTTCTTCTTGAGGGAGTGATTCCCAAACTATAACACCAAAATTGTATAAACAGTGGTGAGCTGAGTCCAAATGCATTTATTCTCATTAACTTCTGTGTTCAGGCACTTGGACTCTTTATCGTCCAAGTTAGAACGTTCAAGACTCATCGCCAAGTCACCTTTAGTGTGGCTTCCGCTTATCACTCCCCTAATATTGTCAGTGAGACAGTTATTTGCCGCTTGGTTAAGCGGGTTCCAGTAGTGCTATGATGATGTCATGCGAAAGTAGGACACCTGAGTGGTCACAGTCGTGCCTTGTGGCAAACGCACTTGGTAAGTAAACCATGACTAAGTTGACTAACATCGAGTCAACATGAGCATAAATCATGTAGGTCATTGATGACATAGAACATGGCTCCCGGAACAATCGCGGCGTTGACGGTGGTTGGCGTGTGTGCCTGTTTGCTTGCGCGTGAATAACTGCAAGTTTATTCCATAACACAACGACAAAGAAATAGCTGAATGAATTTTCATCTAGCGAGCAATTTCTACTCGTTCAGGGCGGACATGCAAATGTAGACTGAGCAACAAACGGACTATTCGCTGCCACAATTCACCGAGGAGACTGGTGCTCAGGCTGGTGGTAATTAACTGACACAAAAGGGGACAGAAGACCAAAACCGTCACTTTTCCCTTCAATCAGAGTTTGGCCCACCTCATTTAAAGCTGTTCAAAATGTAAAAACGTATTTTCCGGAGGATTTTTAAACTCAGCCACTAAAAACTGGATTAATGTGGATTTACAAGAAATAAGAGAACGAATAAGTGGAATACAGCTGAATATTTATAGTTCTGGACCATTGCTTCGCTGATGACACAGCAAGTACCAAATAAAGGATAATTCGGACCTCTTCTATAGAGGAAAATGTCGGTAGCTCAGGTAGCGTAGATGGTCGTTGGCTTGTTCGCAGAGCTGGGCAATTTGATTGCAAACGTTTCATCACCAATCGAGGCGACCACCGCCACGCAAAACTACGCTCCCCAATAACGCACTGACGATGTCACCTCGATTGGTGATGAAAAGTTTGCAATCAAACTGCCCAGCTCAGCAAACAAGCCAACGACCAACTTGGACCTCTCACAAGGTTGCTGAAAACTCTTTGACAGCCCACGACCGGTTTCGCCCTTCTTGGGGCTCATCAGGTAGGCGTAGTCCCTGAGTTTTCGTCAACCTTATGACCTACTCGAACTTTATGAAAATACACTGCGGTATCTCGAATATCGTGTCAACTGAATCATGAGGCGGCCTGTGTGTAGCACATTCAGTTGTGGAATACCATAACAAAGGGATTCAGTTGAGTCTCTCGTGAAAACCAAATTGATTTGCAAATGAGTGTATTTCCCGATAATTCGGACCTGTTTGATGACTGAAAAGCGTAAAAAAGTGAGTAGTTTCATCTGACTCAGGCTGTTTGGAAGAAG
Source organism: Opisthorchis viverrini (assembly GCF_000715545.1). NCBI lineage: Eukaryota > Metazoa > Platyhelminthes > Trematoda > Opisthorchiida > Opisthorchiidae > Opisthorchis > Opisthorchis viverrini. Next base: position 382,182 of record NW_008751992.1, on the reverse strand, counting down.
CGTGGTTTGCATTGCACTGATTGCCTCCTTAATGGGATCGCTTGCAATTTCGGGCACAGCCCCGGAAAATTCCAGAAAATGTGTAATCAGTCAGTAGTATAATGCATTAGAACTTACATATGATTCTTAACATTGCCTATTACAGAATGCGGCGAATGAGGACACGGGACAACGGAGCAACCAATGGAACCGCCCGACCGAACAACTAATCGCGATCGAAGGTCATCCCCGGCTAGCAGCACGTATATTAACACACACGTAACCCTACTCAACGCACAACCACTAACCCACCGCTACGCAAAACTACGCTCCCCAATAACGCACTGACGATGTCACCTCGATTGGTGATGAAAAGTTTGCAATCAAACTGCCCAGCTCAGCAAACAAGCCAACGACCAACTTGGACCTCTCACAAGGTTGCTGAAAACTCTTTGACAGCCCACGACCGGTTTCGCCCTTCTTGGGGCTCATCAGGTAGGCGTAGTCCCTGAGTTTTCGTCAACCTTATGACCTACTCGAACTTTATGAAAATACACTGCGGTATCTCGAATATCGTGTCAACTGAATCATGAGGCGGCCTGTGTGTAGCACATTCAGTTGTGGAATACCATAACAAAGGGATTCAGCTGAGTCTCTCGTGAAAACCAAATTGATTTGCAAATGAGTGTATTTCCCGATAATTCGGACCTGGAGGAAAGTGACTATAAAGTCACTTTCCTCCTGGTGGTTCGTTCTAGGGCTGATGGAAACTAGTCTATAGCCTTCCAACAGCTTTACTGGTAGACGTATGGGTGGATTTCCCAGCAATATCTTGTCGCACCTGGTTATCGAATTTGGCAGGTGTGAAAAAAACGTCCGTGTCTAAACTAAGATGGTGTCACTGAAACACCCAGCTCAAGTTTATTTGGGTTGTTCTCCAAATGAGTGGGTTGTGTAAAAGCGATCTTTTGTGTAATCTCAAAAAAAACGTAAAATCTGGTTACATTTCATGGGTGATCAAAATTCAAACCATTCTATAATACAGCCCGCACAACCAAGCGGCTTCATTCAGGAGTGGTTTGTGATGGGTATGAGAATATGTGAGGGCTGGTCGCGATTATCTCGCTTGCCAGAATTTGGACGGGTACGTATATGCAACAAACTCATGCCTTCCCAGGCAATGTGAATAGGACTATTCATTCATTGCGTTGTGGTCACCAATATCACCACGTTTTAGCTTGGTGAATAAATATTGTCCACGTCTCCCCATATTTCGCTAAGGATACTTCCTGGTCAATTACTGCAATACCTGCATATTCTCCGTATAAAACTGAACGTCTCTTGTCTCATTCGCTCACCATACATGAGTAGTGGGTGTAGAATTTTTTTAAATACTCGAGAATCCCCTTCAAAATTTTCCAGCCAATATTGTAATGAATGAATATGCTTTCTGGTCAAACTATCCGCATTCCGAGCAGGTTTTTTACCGCTGCCAAATGAGACGAGTAAGAGTGCGCATTGTGTAGTTCGTTGGACAGTTGTCACCTTAAACGCATTGGTCATTTCTCGTGGCCCATTCATCAAAAACGCATTAGGCAAACTCAATAAATATTTATGCCAACAACTACTCGAGATCACACTACTGTTATTCACACCTGTAAAACTGCCTCTACCAAGGTTGTTTGACCGATGGAAAAAACACAGTACTATGGAGACGGGTTATTGTCTCGTTACTTGGTGTAGCGGTGATTAATGGGACCGTACATCGTGTCAGGATGTCATCAGCCACCAGTTTGAGTAGCCCATAGACGAGCAGACATATCAAGCCCAATCTTAGTCAGATGTGGTAGGGGTAAGCGAAGTCGGAGATCTTTTTTGTTTATTGACGGTCTGACACAATGATGAGGTCGGTGGGCCTGGCTGGTGATAAGACAGATTGACCCATTTAGTGATATTGTGTCGTGCCGATACAGCCTAGAGGGTTTGTTAGTCGTGATTTGTGTTACCATACTCAATGGCACCTCAACTGTTTGAATGCACTCATGCAACAACCGTAACACGCAAGGTCTTACCCAGCTGTCATAGTTACAGCCAATTTCAACTGGATGATTCAGTGGTAGAAACCATCCAGTAGGGGTGTTCGTTCCTGCTGTGACAGATTAACCTCGGGCAAGCATTCAGCCAAAGCCTGTCTACTGAAGACAAGCAAAACATTTTTCGCTATTTTTGAAGAAGGTGCACACCTTAATTTCTGCTGCCCCATCATAGTGGTTCTTTTCTAAAGTTGAATGAAGTCGAAACCGAACCAAATTGACCGTTCCCCGGTTCAAATCGGCCTAAACAATGTGAGCCGACAGAACAACAATGGCAACCCGACTTGTAAAATAGACTGAAGCACCGTCAAACACTTTAAAGATTCCCATTCGTAAAAGGGCTGAACTTCTGAGGTTGACTTTAAAGTGTTACTCGTGATTGGATTGGTTGGTTCCCGGATAACGCAATAAGCAAAGATTGTATTACATCTTTTTCCCCCATGGAGCGCCGAGGAAATGACCAATATAGTTTGCCTCTGTCCTAATGACCCCCTTCTGTTGGTGCAACTGGTGCTGGATTCCCTGTCCAAGCGACCGTAACGCGAATCCCTTATTTCAATTTGGGCCGCAAAAGGCGTTGAGTTGCATGAAAACGAATCTATGGAGAAGATCAGGCCCAGGGGAAACCATACGAATAACTGTTATCGGTGGCACTCAACCTACAGCGATTATTACAACCGCATGTTAAAACGCATTCCGTTTAATGGATTTTCCCCCAATTCAAGTCATATGAATCACCACCACCTTTGGTACAACCAACTTTGATTGTATGTTCATCAACTGTGCCCGGACACTTAGATGTGTTACGGGGATAATTGCTGGTTGTCTGTGCTCGTAGTCTACGCTTGAATTCCGACATCTCATCAGTCACTTGTCAGACAGGGTGCTTAGAATCTCGGGTCGATCAAGTGCTAACCGGATTTTTACAAACATTGGGGATCTAAATGTTCCATTGACACTAGCAGTCCTGAAATATTTACCTTCGCAGTCGCGCCACAGTGTTTTTTCAGTTGCGGCGTGAGAAAATTACGAAACTTTGAAATATTAAGAGGTCATGAAAACTATATCTGAAAGATCACAAGCTGAAACTGTTTGTTACTCATATCTATTTATTTGGGTGTAACCGGGGTCGGACCAGCTTTCAGCGATAGGCGAGCAGGTTTTACTACCCTCCTCACAAAACCTGGTCAGTCAGAACTCAAAAATGACGTAAATTGATGGCATAACCTTGGGGAAAAGAATAGGCCTGCCTTTTTACTGCGACGTCTAGTGGGGACAAATTAGGATACTTATATGTGTTATATGACCTACCGCTCGAATTCAACGCGCTCGAACTTAAAAGAAACCCCAGGAATCAAACAGAATTGGAAGAACCATATGAAGCTCTCGTCGGTATCGGAAGGCACGTGATCTTGCAAAGCCTTATTCAGGCCGGGACCCCTTAGTGTTTTGCTCATCAGCTATGCAAGCCAGATGACCAACTCACTTATGTTTGAAGCAAAAATCACAAAGCGATTTCGTTGCTTCAACGCATCAGCAATTCACCAAGGTTTTGTCGACAGTTTTGCCATGGTATCTTCAAAATTTCTTCAACATAAACGGAACAGCTCTTGTATATTTTGAATGTATTTCTTTCTGGCTAAAGTAGTTGCTGGTTTAATCCACGGGATAATGCTCCGCCACATATGCTGTGGCGAACCCTCTTACTGTACACAAATCTTACAGAGCGGTTAATCGGGAACTGCCCAGTACGCTCATCATCATCATCATCATCATCATCATCATCATCTCATCATCATCATCATCATCACTGACAGCCTGACATCAGTATCCCATACTGGTGCTTCGCTGCCGTACAACCATGATTTATTTGATAACCTTATTGTGAAGAAAAGAATAAAGACGAAGAATGAACTTAGTGCTAGCTTACTACAATCATCTCCAAGTGCATACACCTCCAGACACTCATTCAGCCAATCTGGATAGAAAGTGACAACGAAATCGCCGCTGACATCGGTTGGCAGCCACACCTTGCAGTGAGAACCATGTGGTCCCCATCCTGTAAGGCGACTGGCACCGACAGTACCCAAGTCTTTCGTATACTCCTTCATACCCCTCTGCCAGGTCAAAGGTTTGCCACCTCTTTGCTTCCGCCACACTGACACGCCACTGGCTTACGAATCTTTCAAGAAACTACGTGGGCACCTTATTACATCGTGGCCTGTGAATGAATTCTATGCACTGTGAAAGGATATAGCGCACTGGGTACGGACGATCTCCGTTCAAGAATGAATTCTAAGCTCATTCACTAGTGATGATGAGCCATGCTTGCACCTAATTCCAGTGACTCAAGGAACATGGCCCCTTAGCACTCCATAGCTTCCATATCGTGACGGTACGCTAGCGTATTTCACAAACTCAGCGTCTCTGATGGAATAAGGTGTTTAAACATTCATTTATCCAGTGCTTAGCGAAACAAACTGAGCAGGCAGTTCTGTAATTTTTAAGAAACCCTGCATATATTAGTGTACTCTTAATAAGGTTGCGTTATAACTTGTCTCAATTACCATGACAACAAAGCGAGACACGTGTAAGGGCACCATGCGGTACTTCTGTGCCTTTCCTGCTCTGAGAGATGGGTAAAACAGCTGAGTAATGTAAATTTGTACATAGTACAATCCGGGAATGAATAAGCTCGGGTATTCTAACAACCAAATGAAATGTGAAATAAAATGTAGAAGCTGAACATCCCCATAGGAAAAATCTTGATTGAGCAGCCCGATGGCTTATCTGTAAACTGAACTATTAACAGAAGTTTACATGGGATCCTTAGTGTCAAACTACTTAGACTGTACACGGGCCCCGTTTAAGCTATCCATCCTTCCTATTTGCGTACTCGCGCATCTAAGAACTGAATAAATATAACTTTGAAGAAGCCAGGGTCGCCCGCCAGTAAGTACCAAAGGTATCAGGTCAGCTGAAGTTTAGCTAATCACATTGTGTATCTTTCTCCGAGGTCGTGTGAGTGTATAAAACATGAGAGTGCTGTGTGGTGAAAGAAGTAAAATAACCTCGTTCCGTCAGTAGATGGAATACCGAAGCATGATCAGTAGCATCCCTCGAAAATGCTGCGCAATACTTCAGTATGTTACTTAACGTCACACACTGTGGATGGAATTGGTTAGTCATCGGGAGCAAGGAGCTTTTCATTGGCGAATGGATTGGTGAATTAGTTAGAAACGGCCAGTGCTCCCGTCCATGATTGTGGGGGACATACCACAAATATGGGGAGACTACAGTTTTTTTTATAGAAATTTCGAGCACGCTCATACAGATCTGGACGAGTTTTAACGATAAGTTCATATCTGTGAGAGATGCTTGCAACATGCGATCAGTGCAACCGGAGGTTATGATGCGGCTGTTTAGTGCTAATCTCTTCCCATAGTGAAAACAAATGATGAAATTAACTGAAATAAGAGGAAAAACCACTAGATAACAATCAGTTTCTGCTTAGAGTTGCTCTAACAGGGATTTTCCAGAACAGCAAGCTTTCTAAGGTGACAGGACAAAAATACCCCATGTAAGAGAATTGCATGTATTTTACTAAGCGGTCAGATATAAGCCCGCAGTTTTGCAACACACTTAATGTTTCGTTGTGCACGTGGTGTTATTTAATTCATTAAAGGGGTTCTGCCTAATCAGGACTATTTCTTTGTTCAACAGACCATTGTAGCTGAAAACTTAGGATATCCTCTCCTCACAAAGGTGTCCACAAAAAAACTTATTGCCGAAAGGGAAGGGTGGTTACCCCTACTCGATTTGTAGGGAAATTTCAGAGTGTTCAGTGCTTCACCTGAACAAAAGCAAGACCCGAAACATGATAGTAGTAGAAGTATTTTCAGAAACTTCAAAAACGACAAGACTAGTGACGTAATTTTTTATCTACAAGACTCCGCAACAGTGCTATTCTTTCTCCTTTAGTCAGAAACCACCTTCCCAACAGTGACAGAGGACGTTTGTCCATACATACTCGGGGATGATAACCAATCCCCAAAAGTAGTTATCCCGTAACTTCGCACCAAAGATATGTGTATCAGGTCACAAATAGATGCAAATCTACGTCGAACGTTAGAGTACATTGGTCGGGTTCAATTTGATGGGTAAATGCAGTTTTGCCTATGAACTGTTGTGCTAATATACTGGTTAGGAAGAACCTTTCGGTGGTTACCACATGGTTGGCTATTGTAAACCCTGGGAATGTTGGCTTAACTATCCTCATATCTCTCTCACTGATTGTATGTGGAAGGTCATTTTGCTCATTTTCCACCAAACGAAATGTCGGGTTGAACTGCCTGTAGATTGCATACCCAGATTAGAAGAATGGCAGATGGCTTGGATATTTTTCACAACACCTTCCCGTTGACTGGTGACTATTACGGATTGCATATATGCGAAGTTTCAGACCGGTCATTAACCTTGTGACTGGACACATAAATCCATCCCATATTTACGAACTAATAGATGCCCAAAGACACTGAAGAACACCGAGGTCACACGGAATAAACACAATACTGTTTCTTGTACCCCCCCCCCCAAATAAAAACAAATACCACTTCAGCCAGTTATAGCAAACACTTCGTTACCACTCTATAGGCCACCAGAATTTTAGAATACATAATAAATTCTCCGCATAAACCACCTTCTATTGAAAGATTAACACAAAGGTGCTTGCTTTCACTAAAAAACTATTCTATTCTCCTCAATTCCTTCAACCCCACAGCTGACTTTGACGAGCATTAGTTCAGTCCTCCCAAAACTGAAGCAAAATTTATCTCGAGACGCTTCTTTACTACATGATTTGCCTTTGACATGAAGCGAACGACGCTTGAAGTCCAGGATTACATTCATAACCATAATGCATGTTGAGATACTTTTTCATTTTACTTGGGTAGGAAATAAAATCCATCCTGCAGGTGAATGTGATTTTTCGGACATAATTCGAGATAAATTTGAAATACTAATAAACGATTATCTTGCAAAAACTTGAAAATTCAATTTTTGTTCAGCTGCCAGCGAGATCGTGGCTTTTTACGATCAAACCAAAGGTTGCAAACCAGTAAAAACCTCAACTCAAGACAGTCACGTGACGTTGTATTGGTGATTGACTGCATTTTCGTTCTAATATTGCTGACTCTTGGCTTGAACCAGCCAGATCATCCCAGATATGAATGTGAATAGGACTAAAATTAAAGCATGCACTACAGAGCAATTCATTACTTTATCGTGCCTCAGCGAACCAGTTAACTTAAAAATCGTAGCTTTTCATTTCAGTTTTGGGATTACATCTGGTTTCCTCAACGGTTTATGTCAATACTTTTCCAGTAGAGAGCTCTTTCTAATGCACCACTAGGTACTTTTGGTCAATGCTATGATGCGATGTAGATCACAGGTATAACTCTGTATCCTTCCTTATCTAACTACTCCTTGCTCTGTATGCTCGCTGTTTCTGGTTCGTGAGATGATGAACGCTTACAAATTATCCGGTTGGTTGTTGGACAGTTAATAGGTTCCTTATGTTCCCCTTTAGTCCGCAATGAGATCCGGAACACGTTAATTTCCTCAGGAATGACGAAGGAAGAAACCATTTGACCTCTCACTTCCGAATCGTGGTTGGCGGGAGGTCCCATTATGCGCCCTTAAGCGAAATTACAGGTTTTCAGAAACATGAGGGGTGGCTGCCGGCTTGCGGTTGGGCGCATAGCTCATACAAGTTGTTCACATTGTGCTATCGCCGCAAAATGAATGTATCATCTACCCTGCTGTTTAACCGGTTGCTGCTGTTCAGATAGATGGTAGCTCCTTACCACGGGCAAACAGCAGACAAAATTCGGAAGTCAGTGAACGTGGTGGATGTTATCCCTTGTCACAGACCGATCGACCAACAACAGGCAGCTGGGGTCTTCCAAAACAGCAGAAATTTGAAAGATGAGTGAAGTCAGTCGAAACTCAGATCAGTCACTTCTGACAGCCACAACTTTATCCCATATTTTTAATAGCGCTGATCAACAAAATGTAGTGAACAGATCACGTGCATTTGGTATCAGCTGAGGCAGCTATGGCTTCAAAAGAAACATGATAGACGTTGTATTATGTCATTACGCGCTATGTGAAGTTCATACATGTTTCCTCTCTGTTTTCAGTCTTGCTTTGACCAGAACCTCTAGATATGTGAAATCGAGAAACAAGTGAGGCGCTAGTGATTGGTGTTTCATGCAAGAAGGGAACGTTGCAATATGCCTACACCTGAGTTCTTTGCATCTGGTGATATTCACTTCTAAAGCATAGTTTACGGGATAACTGTTGGAGCAGAGGCACTCATTGAAAGTGCCAGCACTAAGACCGAACAACCTGAAAATTGCCAAAAAAAAAGGTTTAGGGGACCTACGGGAGTTCCTCGCGTTGATCAAAGTTAAGTAGGTTGTTTATTGCGTAGCCACGGATATTGTGTGTAAATCCTGATTCATCTACATTACGGTGCTGATGTGCATCTCTCTTTCATACCAGTGATCAGATGAAGGTTGCTCTGTTCACCAAGCATGGTAGTTTGCTTGCAGGCATTCGTGGGGACACCGTTCGTGTGTGCATCATCACTGTTGCATCACCACTGCGCACCGACACAAGTAAATATAAGTCAATAATAACTCCTGCTGTACCTCTGTTCTTCTGTCGGATGGCCAAAGTCTACTTGGGCTGATGCTTATAAAAAGATGGCATTGACAGCATGACATGTGGAATACTTTAAGCTGATTCGGGATTAGCACTTATTTTTAGTGTGATTTTTCAATAAGCTATGTCAACTCTAGACTGCAACATTGTTGGTTTTTCCAGGAGCAGTTTGAGAGTCAGTGGAGAATCTGATTGGGGTGTTTTAGAATACGTTTTTCAGACAAGCATAAAATCAGAAATGACGTTGGTGAATCCCGTTCTGGCAGTCTAGTAGATCACACAGTTTGTCTTGAAGGGACGAAAGAGAGTGAAAGTTACTTTGAGCGAGTCGAACCCTGTACATACCATTGAGTATACTTAGCTGAAGACCACTGAATATTCTCTCTGACTTCTGGGAGTTCTCACAACGAGTTGTGCAACGCTGGTCTGCCGAGTTTGGATTTGAATGGTACCCTTCTAAAAGATTCCACCTTCCAGGAGAAGCCGACGAAGTCTTCTGTCCCTTGTTGGCCTTTATGCCCCATCTACTATTGCATTTTACCAAGTAATTCAGACATCACAATGCGGAACGGCCACAGAGAGGTTAGGCACATTTCTCACTAGCAAACTGCACTAGAACACGTTCCGTGTGAACAAAACAAATACTGAATGGTGGTACTGGTTTCCCGGTCAGGTGACAGCCTCCATGGGTAAAATAACCAAGTTGTGGGGAGTGTTCTTGAAACTGAATAACTTTCATCCGGGATTAAAATATTAACCTTTTGTATACCAGTATTCCAGCGTTTCTTCATCATTCTACGCCTGTACCTGTATGCTCATGATCGAATACCGCAGTACGTTTGGGTTCACAAAGAGGCAAACCAAAACAGTAAACCTAAAATTAGAACCTGAAATAAAATAACGAGCCGGCTCCTGCAAATCGTCAAGCCAGTAAAAAAATCCTTACCTCTTATTCGACTAAAAATAGGAAAACAGATTGGAAGCCAACTTTATCCAGAATTCTTTTGAAAGATTAGGATAGCTGAGCTGGGCCGACAAAATTCTGTCATGAGATTATTGAACTTGAATAGTCCTCGCAGATTTCAGATGGAGTCCATTCGGTTGAACGACGATGCAGCCGTTTCCACATGCCCTTCAACATATGACAATCCAACCACTAAGTAAATACTACCCTTTTCTTACCAATTTTGGCACTGTGAGAGCCATTTTCAGGACAATCAATTTCAACATTGGTCAGCAATCTGTCAGTTTTGGAAGTAGTTTGATGATTTAGCGAGAATCAGCTTGAGCTAGCTGGAGGCTGAAGCGGTTTTTTCAGTTAATTATTTTGCTGATGGTCAACTCCATGCATGCGAAGGCAGTATAAATATGAGCGCAAGTATTCTGCCTCCAGGAGTAAAGTCAGATAGCTACTGTTGATTGCAACTCATAATTCATACGGCCAAGTCTTCACAGAAGCAACCCCTCACTATGTTAGCAACCCTGTCCATGAATCCGTATTCTCATGTTTTGTCGCACCGCTAATGCATGCACTCACGGAGGAACATAAGGCGTTCTTGGTTGGAAAAAAACAATAGTTCACATATCCTTTACAGAATCTGAATAATAGAACTTCTTGTCTAACGACCCGCCATATAGCCCTGCGTTTCAGAAGTGACAATCAGAAAAGTTAGTCTAATGAAGTGTGACCAAAGCTCCAAGGCATCTGTGTCATTTTTGCAATTTTTCGAAGTCATTCCGGACACCGAATACCATACTTTGTATTGTCAAAAAATGCTTGTAAACACCCACCTCAAGAATATCCTTGAAGTGCTAATTTTTATTCTGGAAAAATGATCTAGCAGAAATCGGAACCACACAAACCAGCACTTCCAGTGGACTTCAGCCCGTATGTGTCCCACACCTTCACATAGACTGCGTACAAAGTGAAATACCGGACAACTTGTCAACTGGTCACAAGTGATTTACCAATTTACCAACCCATTTGGGGACAAAACCAGTGTAAAATGACCGAGAAATCCCGTTCTGGCGCCAGTAGATCTTAAAAAAAGCAAGCGATGCCGATTTGGTGACAGCGTAACTTGGCATGAACTTTTAACTGTGGTTAGGTGTAGTTACCTGAAAATTATTGCGACCAGGTTGTTTATGTAATCGATCAACTTATACTGGTGTGGACGATCGAAATGTTTATAAGGATGCGATTTCTGACATTCTGACGAGCTTTGATGTCAAGCGGCCAGATGAAAGTAACCGCACGGTACCGCGAATGCCGTAGACTGAATCGCAAACTGCGCCACGCCTCGTGCAAGTCAATAAATCGATAGGTCAGAGCAACAGAAGGCACAAGATTTCGTACTGTTACTATTTATGTCAATATTTGGGACGGTCAAGAAATTTTAGTGCTTGTGCTAAACCACTTTGGTTGTAAATGTGCCAGAAACTGTTGGTCATGACAGAACTTTGGGAAATAGGCCACATGTTGGTAGGAGAACATGTTTTGAGTTTCTTGACAAGTCATGATTCAGAGATAACGCGCTCAGTGTAACAAGTGAATATAGACTGGCCAGACAGTCTTGAGCCTGTTTAGCGGGTGCGCTACAACAAGTGATGAACCAGTGGGAAGTACATTATGGACGAAACACATCTGAAACACGCCAGTGTGACTTACCAGTTCCCTTCGGATTCATCCAAGGGTAAACCACTACCCCAGATTCTGTGGTTCCGGAGCCGGTCCGCCCTGTAGGAGTTGTACACCCGCCCCCATTCATTCCGTTTCTCGGCGATACGTGGTCCAACTGACCGGACTGAATAGCGTCAAGACTGACACCTAGACTTGTTGAGATTTGTGGCACAGCATCCGATGGTACGCTCAAGTAAGTTAAACCATCTGAATGAAGCAGGGGTCGGAACGCCGCCACAGAACAGGCAGGATTCGTGTTCAATAAGGCGTGATAGTTGGGATCTCTCAGACTTAGATTAGAACCGAATTTTGATGGACTTTGTGCAAAAGTGGAACAGTGAGTGCGTTGGACAAAGTGTGGATTGAAGGCAAATGAAGGTGTGATCGGGTAGGCGCCGTGCTGACTTGGAAATGGTGCATCATAGGGAGAAAATTTTTCCTGTGGTTGGAAAGAATGCGCCCGACTGAGTAGGGGATTTGTAAATGAGCTGGCCGAGACCATGGAAGGGTGCATTAAGCTAGTGGCATTAAATGCATTCAGCATCGGGGAATTTGCATGTTTCATCGAGTTCGGGACACCATACTTGCCATCATTTACTCCGGGGACGGGAGCACTGCCACTCACAACGGATGACTGGTGATGAGGTTGGTGATCATAAGGAAAGTGAAAGTTCGTTCTCCGATCCACAGTCAAATCCTTCAGGCCGTTTCCGGTGAGCTCCCCCATAGGCATCGTTAGGGAGTCTGTGTTGGACTGTGTGTTCAGGCCATTCACATTTGGCCCTCCAAGTTGGCTAACCAGGGCTGCAGCTGCGTTGGCTGCCAGGAGGTAGTCCAACTCCTTCGGTCCGTTGCGAGAGGGTGTAGATATGGAAGTAAATTCAGGCATTCGTCGGTTGGATGTGAGGGAATTATTTAGCTCGGACAAACTGGGGTGGTTTGTTGGCGAAGGAGAAGAATCTGCTGGCGACTGTCGGCTCGAATTGTTAGGACCACCACCCAGTATTCTAGAAGGACTTGACGAATTTTCGTGTGCAATGTGAGTAGGGGAAGGGAGTGATTTTTCACCGGTTTTATGGGACAAATTTTGTATTTCCTGCGATGCTAGCCAATCCTTTGTAGAATTACTGCTGACTGAGTGAAAGCGAGCTCCATCGCAACTCTGCATATGCCGAAAACGCTTCTGTTCGGCCTGTTTTTCGTAATTATCATGAATTGTTGGGCGACCCGTCGGTTCCATATCGTCCGTAGAATGCACCTGTTCGCTAATAGCTGTTCTCAGTGGAGGAAGAAACAGGTCTTGAATACTGTGTGATTGATGTTGGGAAATCGCAGTGTGTTGTGTAAAGGACTGAAGATGGGTCGGAAGCAAAGATCCAGCAATGCGTGCATCATTCCTTGTTGCGTAATAATTTGGGTGCATTGTCATCATATCGTGAAATCCGTCACAAGGAATTACTTTAAGCAGATGAGCGATTCGGAGGGCAGGTGGAGCAAATTGTTCTGACCTTTTTGGGTGTACAGCTACGCTGCGTTATTGTTAGTCTTTTCTTGAGAGAAGACAAGTGAACTCCACGATGTAACTACCGTACCACACACGGATGCATTGTTTGACGCTACCGTGTAGTAAGGGTATCGAGTTGCCGCACACCGCCTACCCTCACTTGACAGACAGCGGATGCGTAGAAATTTCACCCCTACAGCTTCTCATTTAGCCAATCAACTTTCAACGTGAACCTGGCTACCTAGAGCTAAATTCTGATTGGCTGTTATTGCGAGTGCTTTGACAACACCGGCAGTCGATCGCTATCTGGGGCAGGAAATAATTCTCCGATATCACAAACGCCAAGATTCATCGGAGTTTGGACTATCAAGAGAAGAGCAACTGACATATTGATTTCCTTGGCTTCGAACAGTTCGAGAAAGGATGATCAATATCAGTGGGCTACGAGAACAAACAAGTGAACAGCAAAGAAATCGTGACAACAAGTCACGCAAACGGTTCGACCAACTCGTCGCTGGTATAGAACCAGACGCACGCATTCTAGTGTTTCTTAGACATCAAGATTTCAGCTCACTTGTGTGAACACTTGTGCGGGCGGAAAAATCTTCCGTAAAATAAAGCAGGACAGTGTTTCTAAAATCCAAAGCGAAGTTGTTTCTTAAGAATGACAGTTCATTGATTCGGAAACAAAATCAGTATACTAACTTATAATACGTGCGTGTGGTACGTGTGTTTGATTGATTTTACAACGAAGATGTCCTCCTACGATGATGCCAGCTAGAAGGATTCCTTTTTGGGTGGTTTTGCTAATGAAAAATTATTTCAAGCGACCAAACAGAAGTGGTCTTATCTAGGAGTTGGATACACTTAAGAATGATCTCCTTGGAGTGTACTAGTTGAAGTAAGCAACGATAAAAATATGTACCGGAAGCCACGTTTACCATCAAGTGAGAACAGCATCAGAACAAAGTCGAAGTGCAAGAAAATTTTCAAATATTCTAAATAATATAGTTTGCTGCCGGATAAGAACATGAAGAATCTGCTGCCCTTACTTAAACGATCACCTAGCAGAGCCTTGTATTCTTGGCTCATCAATCTAATCATCAAGAAGATTTAGAAACAACGGACAGTTTCCGACATCTATCGATTGCGGTCGTCGTCTGGTAAGTGGTTGACCAAAGCAAAACACGTATCTGTTTGAATCTTCGCACATTCGAATGAGGTAATTTCGCCTGAAAAAGTAGGGGAACACGTTCGGACGCCTGGACCGAACATCGGCTCCTCCTTAGATTACTGAAAAGTCCTGCTCACATTTGAACCATGGTAGCATACTTGGAACATGTATTCAACTCGAGGTCCGATTCAGTCTTATGTGAATTTTTTTGTGGGCGTCTGCCCAATGTCCTACTAGGAAGTCACAGGAGTCCAAAGTTTTCTCCGATAGTTTCGGATGCTTTCTAGAATTGAGTTGTGTTCTCTTGGGTTTTGCTGGGGAAGAACCCTAAAATCTCTGGTAGCTGGTGGCCAGCAACCGAAATGGGCTTAGAAAGAACGCAGAAAAGATTTCTATTGGAGTTTATGGTCAAGGGGAGATCGACTGCCCCACCACAGTATTGTATAAATAAAAAACCTCATCCTGGAAATGGCACAATGAGGCAAATCGCCCGGACTGGTTCAAATACTGAAGAGTTTGTCCGTCGCTGCAAGCAGGTTGCAATTGTAAACAAACACCCTGGTGAAGCCACAAGTGTTCTCCTTGGCAAAATCTGAAAAAAAACACAAGTACGAAAATATTTAGATTTTGCTGGTCACTGGAGAGGTTGAGTATTCCTGGTCTTCGTGAGTGCTTTCTCATAGTCACTAAATTTGTCTGTGGTTGATTGCACTTTGATCACGGAAACAGTCCTTGGCGGACTGTTTGCGAATTCTGGAGGTCTGGAGTCCTCTACAGTTGAAATGGGTTTATAACCCCGTTTGTTCGATTTCGCGCCTTTCACCGTTTGCGTAGGCTACCTTCCAAGCCCTAAAACAAGGCATATCTAGATGGGGGAAAAACGATAAGACAAAGTATGCATTCGTTCAGAGGGAACACACTATTTGTAAGGTTGCGATATCTTGAATATCGTCTCAAGTGAAGCATGAGAGGGCCTTTGTGCAGCGCATTCAGTTGGAGAATATCGCAAGGTGATTTTTAGCTAAGGTTTATTTTGGGCTTTCCGTTAGAATCAAACCACAAACCAAAAGTCATAAGTAGCTAAGTAGAACAACAATTTAACGAGACGAGCAAAACTTTCATCTCGACTGGCTTTCATCGGGAAATCAGTCGGCGCACGACCCAGTGATTTGGACTCCGTGATTGAAGGTCAAGTGACGATATGTGCTTTCTTAATGCGAGCTAATTAGAGTGCTTATCAGTAGCTTATGGCCGAACAATCACATGTTTGAGCTACTTACTCCATGGCCGCTAGTCTGAAACTCTGTAGGGTTTTTTGAGAAGATTCCTAATGAAAATGAAACAGTTGAAAATTCCTTTTTGGCTTTTTAGCACAGACATGGTCCACTTATAGGACGATATCTCAACTGGAAACCAAATACGGCTCTAAATGAACGTATTTCGCGAAGTGTGCACTTTCTTTTGCGACGACACTGAGTAACTTGATACTATACTACTAGTTTTCATTTGGAAAGCTTATTGGCAATATATATGTATGTCAGCGGAATCGATACTGCCACCAAAACGCAATTTTAAGATACATCATCGAACGACCGGAGCTGTTTCACATTTTTCGACTCGCTTTTTTCAGAAATATTCACGGACAACGGATGCCTGGAATAGCCGTCCAATTCTCCGGAAGGGTAGTGTGTTGATCTAAGACTGCGGAATTTATGTGAAACCGCTATCAGTCAGATCCATATTCAATGTAGAGTTCACCCAAAACTCTCACCCTATTAGTACTCCTGTGTTTTAAGTGAAGACAATCCTGTGAGAATCACTGAAACGAAAAATACAGTTGCCTGACTTTCTTTGCACTACAGACCACAGAGGCTATTATCAACTCTCGTTTCGAAACATTTGACGTTTAACTGAATTTTTCTTCAATTGTTTTAGAGGACTGAACTCGGTACATGATCTTCGTGTGGTAAAGTGGCCCACGCTGTCGTTTACGTCTTAGTAATTCATTCCACTACATTTGCATGCCATCCTCCTGGTAGGTCCTTTGGCTGTACTGGTCGATGCCCTGTATCATTTGCGCTCAGCATCAACCCACTCGGATCTTTTTTCTTTGGTAGGCAGGGTGACAGCTCTATACAAAATACAACAAATTTTCTTGAAGACGGATCAACCACAAGTGTGAACATGCTCGTAATCGGACACTTTAGTAGAGTATGTACTTTCAGCAGCATTCTTGGGTTTTACTCCGCCGGTATTTTCCCCCAAACGAACACGCCTCCTCCCCTAAATATGCCAGCACTTCCTGACAGAACGTCTATAGAGCTAGTGACTAGCAACCGCCATTGTGGGGTGGCATACAAATTCTTCCATTTCAGTCAGGTGTCTTGACTCAAGGTAGACACAGCTGTTCTCCTTGAAAGTGAACTTTTCAGAGACTTGTCTCCAAAAGAAATTGTCTGGTCACTTAGGGCGCACATAAAGAGAAATCACCTTAGAAAAAATACTGCTGTTGTTCGGTCCTTTCAGGTGGTCTCTCATTGAATAACAGCTCTACAATGTTCCTCTCCGAGTGGGCTTTCTAGCCAAACGAATTCTAACATCAATAAAATTCCTTCGACACCCGCCACAAGTGTGTTCTTTTGGGACTTATCAGGCGTACCCCTCGAATTTCCTTGTTCACATTTTGTACTTAAAAACTGAATCAGACATCTGGGTAAAGACTTATTTGCAAACCAAGACGGTGTTGACTTGAAATTCATATGTGCTTCCCCTTATCTCTGTTATTCTGGCAGGACAGTTTCCAGCTCGTTTCGAACCACGCAGACCTTTCATTATGTCCCAAAATTGCTTCGCTCCTGGTTTTTGTTAACCTGAGTAATACAAAGACTACTCATAAGCACCTAAAGGAAAGAAACTTGAGTCGCCACTTTCATTTTAGTCGTGTTCTGAAAGAATAATCCAAGAAAAAACAACCTTTAAAAGGAACGAAATAATTTCCTCTCACTTTGAATTCAGCGAGAGGTTTTTGGTCTTTTGTGTTGTGCCATGTTGCAAGAAAACTAGGGCATCTCTGAATGAGGCGCCACTTATCTTAGCCAAGACTCCAGTTTGCTTCGTCTCCTAAACTGACCTGCACAAGTGCACTAGTGCAAATAAAAGTGACCTATGAATGACCATCTCTCAAGCTCCAAGGTTGACAGCACATTTGAGGAGCTTATCTCCTCATTTTCATCACCGACAGCCCAAATAGCCCAGGAAATCATATGACATAAGCGTAAGCCGATCAACATGCTGTATAAGTGATACACTAGCTCTGACCAAGGACCAATTTCACAATTTACAGATGAAGCTGATGATGACGTTGGCGTTCAAAACAGTCTGATATCCCAAAGGCAGCTGTTGGCGAGCATAATCTTTGCTACTACTTCCTATCTTCAGGAACGACAAAATCATGAATGCTGGATTTTCTCTTCCGTTTATAGTCTTTCATCATCATTATAAATAGTGGACCTTATAACAGTGATCCCAACAAACATAGCTTACCCCCTACCCAATGTAAGAACCCCAAAGCTTAGAAACGTACAATGAGTTTAATCGCGAACACGTTAAGTGTGATGAGATTTCCCACACTGGAAATAATACTAATTATTTCGATACGAAGTAGAACAACTCCGCTGTATGACATTGTGGACATTTGAACGATGAAGGCAGTAAACACAAAGTCAAGTAAGCGAAATGGCAAAATGTGACGAGATTAGCTTCAGCTGTCCAACAAACCAAAAAAGCAATCTGTCCTACTGAATACACTCGCCTCTAGTCAGACACGGCTAAATTTGTGATAGCACGTGAAAGCATTCCCCCAAGTCAGTCAATCATTTGATTTCTGCACACAATGGTGACGCAATGATCAGGGTAAAATTCTTGCAAAATTTTAAGCTACATCACCGGTAAATATCTCGGAAACGAATCCGCTGTTGGGACTAGAACTACATCTGGGCCTCCAACAATACAATCTCTCCAAGGCGAGCATAGTGCAAGACTGCAATTACGTTCACACAAAATACAATGCACTACTCCTGTTATTTTTCTCCACTGAATTTTACTGCCAAGTCCAGAACCAAGTAATACTCGCCAACAGACATCCTGGACGAGTACCTTCCATAGGCAAAAGGGAACACCCAATAGCCAACGGATAACAAAAACAGCTAACCACAATTTATTAAAGTCATGTGGTATGATTCACCATAGACGCACTAAAAACCGACTTTTGTTGGTAGTTGTCTTTGAATATGAACTCTTCGAGTCATCCTGCTGAGGACCACTGATCTAAAACCTTTCGGATAACAGAGTTCAGAGCGATCTGCTTGTGTCCGAAAATAAAATCTACCGATTCATCAACCGTCATACTATTTCATTTCAGCGCTATTCCTGGTGTTCCATAGGTAAGAGGCTGTCGATTAATACTCGGTTTCGGGGAAAAGCCAGTAAACCTAAAGTGGTTGCCGGAGAAAATTCGTATTACTACTAATCTACACACAAACACGGTAATTGTATCCAGGACCACCTGAATTAACCCGCTGCTATTAACACTGAACGATTAATCACAAACGGTGCTTGGAACACAGCCCCACCCCAGTTGTTTTGTAATCTGCCCTTGCTCCTTCCGCGTACAAACACACCTAACACACGAATTTCTCAGGACATTCTTCATAACGGAAGTCTCCAAAGATGACGGCAGGCAATAAAGTTGTTTGATTATGGTAATAAATGTGTCAGCTGCCAAGTGTCACCTCCCACACGTCCGCAAATCGACCACCCGCAGATCACATGTTCATCCGTTGATGCGAGGCTGTCATGACGACGAGTGTGTGATGAGCAGGCGGCAATGATGACGTTCAACTCAGAGTGCTGATTAATGCTGTCATGACGCTTCGCCATTAACCAACTGGCGGAGTGTTACATTCGGATGGACCATTTGGGTGGAAATTCCAAACATTGCCTACCAAACAGGTATTATGTTGAAAAGAATATTTCTGCCTTAGGCGGTGGGAGCTTCTGCGAGTTGCATAAGCAAACCACATATTAAAGCTCATCCTAAAGAAATAAAGGCACACAATTCACTAGCTGTTTGTATTGAGCGGCTAAGGAAGGATATTGTCTACTGCTGATATTCGAATTGGGCCACAGTGTCGCGGACCTCCGTTTTAACTGCCCAGGTAGGAATCCCAACACCGACGTCTTCAAATTGGTCACCGGTATCCGCCTTAGAAAATCGTGTGCACATGTTTTTCACCAATAAGAAGACGTGAAAAAGATACTGCATTCAATACAGTGCCTATTTTGATCTCTACGGTAGTAAAAAATCTAACTTTCGTGCTTCCAAAATGGTGCGTATCCGTATTTGTTTAAAGGGAAGCTCGAGCCTAGTAAGTGTTCTTCTAATTCTCTTATTTACTTTTAACGACCAGAGTCCGTAAATGGGAGTCTGGCCGCGGAGAGTTTGACAAAAAACAATCTCAATCGTGTAGCCAGGTTAATTACATCAAGTTCATAAGCCAGTGTCTTGTATTCACGCGGAACTTCGCAGATTTTTTTTCAGAAATGGATACTGGCGGAGAAAATCTCGGGGAACTCTTACAGAATACAGGGTAAATGGCCGAAGCTATCCTATGCTTACTGGATTTTACAGTCATGCTTTGCGCTCTGTGCATCATGTAACTCAAGAGAAGCCAAAATTTTCTATTTTTCAAGTCGAGGATTGAACATATGAGATTATACTTATCGCGGACTACTCCAAATGAATCTCCACGACCCTCCTATCGCTTATCATGGCTCCTGGCTCCCTTCTTTACTTGCTAGCCTACCTGTGCTCTCATCCACGTATTAGGGCTTGAGTACTCCCACACTGGTTATTGCACCGTGAAGTTTCTTGGTTCAATAAATATGTGAATTATCGGACTGCTGTACCCCCCTTTTTTGTGATTCTTCCTTCAGCAATCCTAATGAATTCCTTACCTTGGCCGTACAACAGGGTGTTACAGAAACGCACTTATCCTTACTTCATTCATGCAATTCCTAATGACTCAGTAAAGGGAATGAGATTTCGTGAGTTACGTGCAATGCTGAAATGAACATCTAATAGCTATAAGGATAGTCAAACACGTACAGTGATTCCCACATTATGAGTGAAACCTCTAAAGAAAATCGACCCATACTACTGATTCGAACTAGGGTGCGTCCTGTCAAAACGGTCGTAATCGGTGTGGCTAACTGAGGACGCCTTGGCAAGTGTTATGTTGAAGTAGGAGGATAGCCACGAAGGTAGTCTCGAATATTGAGTTTCACTTAATTTCCACATCAGATGAGTGAACAAAACTAAAGTATTTGATTTAAGTACATGTCAGAAATGTGCATCCCAGGTCCATCCATGTCTACCGAGGAGCACAGTTGATTTGCACGTCGCGGCACACATGGGGCGTCAACTCAGAATTCACCAACTACCTCACAAGGAGTTGAGAAACCGTAATTTTGTACATTTTACCTGCTATGACATTCACTGATGCACTGTTCCTAATTATGTTGTGTGGGCAAAGTCCTAAACGGGCACGTTGGAATCAAGGAATTTTTACTTATTGTTGTACATGCTCAAGGAAAAACAAATGGAAGCAGATGCTGATGAAGAACGCTTAGACAGTTGGAAACTGTCTCATAGTTATCTGGTTTGCAAAAACTTCTATCTACACGTATGTACGAATTGACGCTTAACTGCGAACTAAGTCTGACGAAAATTCAAAGATTAGACCTACCTGATGATCCTCACAAAAATGAATGACCAGTACTGGTTTTATTGTAGTTTGTAGCGAATTTATAAGTAGTGTTATATCAAGGAAGATACTCCAACATCTTGAACTTTGTTCCAAATAGATGTCTTCTTAAGGTGCGTTCATTTGAAAGTTCTTGTAAGAAAGATAATCAGCTGGGTCTCCACTTAACGTCATCAAATCAGTAAATGAGCGCTCATCCTATTCCGTTTGGAAATACGCGACCATTTCACTTGCAGTTTAACGGCAAGATACCCTTTTTAACGGAAAACACAATCCACAAGGTCGTCGAGAACTAATCGATAGCCCATTACTGGTTTATTAGTACTTACGGTAGGCGTTGTCTCCGAGTTTCCATCAATCTTATGTTTAACCTGAACACCATATCGGACACAAGTGACAGCCTACGTCCATTTTGAAATTGCTTTAGTGTAACGACATGACGTGGTATGTCAAGAACATATATTGTGAAATTTTGAAAATCGTCCCAGCTGAAACGTTAAGCGACCTTTTCAGTAGATTCGATTGAAGAGTAGCGTAGAAGAGCAATGGAGACTAAAAAGAACCCGCTATTAACCTCAACTTGATCATTTAAGTGTAATTCACCGGTTCCTTCCAATTCGTTGTTCAGGTAGAACATAAAGTTGATAAGCCCCAAGAGGGGCGCAACCATTAGGAAAAAAAGACTGAGCGCTCAGTGCGTATCGTAGCGTTGTAAATGATTGAAGACGGACAAACCTGGTTTACAATCTCAGCAGTCCTCTCCCCCTTGTGTTTGTAAAATTGCTGTTAGTCATACGGAAAACTCAGTAAAATTCGGCTTGTTAACCCACATGGTCCCTCTGTTATAATAATAAAACTCAGGGTTTAGTTCGCACCTTTTGATGACACCTTGAATCATTGAAGAGAGTAATTCCATAACATTCATTTTCTACTCACTAATATGGCAAATGTTGATAACAGATTCAGGAAGTTGCCCTAAACAGGTCCTCCGGGGAAAATGACCTGAGTAAGAGAGTCAGTCCAAGTCAGTCCGAGTTCAGAACTACACTAGGAGCCTGAAGTCTCTAGCTTCAAACTTTAAACGCCTGCATATTTTCAAGTTACAGTGTAAACTGTCCACAAGCCATGAACCTTACTGAAACCTGAGCTTATGTACACTCCAAGTACAGTGGATATCCAGAACTCCCTTTGCTTTCCAAAAGCAAAGCTTGCGTCCCTGTTATCCCCTTAGTAATTATTATGCGAGAGATTCAGCTAGATTCCAGGCGAGTATCTCGCAAAACCAAATCAGTTTGCAACTGAGTG
>NW_008751992.1:314833-359468 GCF_000715545.1 Opisthorchis viverrini | reverse complement strand
CTGTCCACAAGCCATGAACCTTACTGAAACCTGAGCTTATGTACACTCCAAGTACAGTGGATATCCAGAACTCCCTTTGCTTTCCAAAAGCAAAGCTTGCGTCCCTGTTATCCCCTTAGTAATTGTTATGCGAGAGATTCAGCTAGATTCCAGGCGAGTCTCTCGCAAAACCAAATCAGTTTTCAACTGAGAGTATTTCGCTAATTATGCAATCATATTTTCCCCACTATTGTCAGCTGTTCATTGCAACTAGTAGCTTCTAGAAACTGCAGAACTGAACTAAGAGGCAAGTCTTCACAATGAGCATCGAACAGCAGCCAACAAGCCCGTAATTGTTATTGCCAAACGGGCGATTTGACCAGGTTCGAGTGGCAAGACGTTCTGCTGCGGGAGACAATTACCAACAGCAAATTGTTCGTCCTGAGTACCTTATAAACTATACCGTTTATTAGCGAATATACACTCATTTGCAAACTAATTTGGTTCTTTCGAGAGACGCACCTGGAACCCAGCTGAATCTCTCGTTTGTGAAACCGGTCGTGGGCTCTCGATGGATTTTCAGCAACCTTATGAGTAGTACATTACAAAGACATACCGTTTATTGTTTCGGGCGCTGCTCTTTCGAAGCAGAGGATTACCAGCTTTGGACTTTGTATGGATCCACTTCAATTGAACCAGAGCATGCTGGCAGGCGATATGTTCTCCGAAACTACTAAACACTATTGGCACTTTTGGCAGAGCCTCATGAGCTGTTAAGTAATCAGTCATCACAGATCATGTCGATAGTTTAATCAACAAATCCCACCATAATTGTCCACTAACGCTTATGATGTCCGAACGAATAGTCTATTTATATGGTTCCGAGCCGGATGACCAAAACTCTTGCTGAAAAATTGCTCCCTCTGAGTCGGCTTGGGAATAGCCAAATCGCTTAGAGCTCCGGGTAGTTTGTCCATATACAGAGTTTTGGCGCTGAATTAACATTGGCGCTTGATAAAGATGCAGGCTTACTGAGTGGAAATCAACGCTTAGGAAAGGCAACCAACTGTTTGGTGATCAGTGTACATTGACCGGTCGCAATACCTGACAGCTATCGAGCTGCAAGTCATATGCGTGATCGTGCTGGGCTGCAGCCATCGAGTGTGCGTGTGTGCATGTGAATGACCTGTTAGTTAGCACAGTTCAACGGGTGGTTGTTATTGAAATACGCTACAGTGACATTTATTGCCACTGATACAGGCCATTCTTCTCGTTAGTATTTTTCTCGTCCTTAGAGAGCTTTCAGGCTGAGTTGAAGGGAAAACGTAAAGTTGGAGTTTTGAATTTTCGTGCAGCTTCGAGATTTTCCGCTTTGAGTGGGGACTGGTTACCCGATGGACCGGTTTTCAATCAATATATGCCCATGCGTACTGTGCATGCCACTGTCAATTTTCATGCTGGTTCTGGGTGAAAGCCTGTTATAGTAGAAACTATGAGAAAATATGGTAACATCGTGCCGGCTTTCTTCACCACATGAACACTTTTACTCTAGCGTTTCTTAAAACTTGGGGTTCGCCAGTCGGTTATCGTTGGAAAATAACGTGGAAGCAATTAGTGTTAAGGTGCGTGTCTGCTGAAAAAAAAACAGATTTCCCATGTGGTAAGCTCAGAGATAGAAGCCCACAATCATACTTTACCGTTAATGTGTAAAACGTTTTAAAATGAGTTGCAGTGATAAAAACGAGCGAAAAGTGATGATAGTAAGACAGTACTGCCCTCAGTTTCCAGCTATTGATACCATAGAATCCATGGAAGAGTAGAGGCGCACCAGACTCGTGGCACTCATTATGGTCGAACATATAATGGTCGAGTTCATTTTCAAACGTCTTATTGCATCTCCTGGGCATATGAGACAGTTTTGTTGGGAGTTGAATCCACTAAGGGCCAAAGGATGACGGCTACGATTGTGATAATTTTCCTGAAAACAATAAGGCTCTCAATGTTCGCTGCACTGTCGCTCACGTCTCTTCTCTGTTCTCAATCACACCACAAACTGCAGATTTGACTGATACTTGGTTCTAAAAATATCCCTTCTACATTGTGGACTTTAGGAAAAATAGTCACGATTTACTGGCGTCTGTGGTGCTTCCTGGCACACGATATGAACGTTGGATATCAGTGGCAATGTGAATAATCCCATTGTGTCTGTATCGCACTTCAGACAACTACATCCAGGTGGTTAGAATCCACCTACAGGTGGATCAGGCCTATCACTTGACCTTTGAATAAAAGCCACCACAACATAATATCACATCAATGGTCGTTTCAAGTATATGGGTAATCGAAGATCAAGCTGATTCAAACTACAGTCCAAAGGTGGATGAGATGTTTAAGTGGTTTACGGCGCGAATTTACTGACCGGAAGGTCCGTGGTTCGAAGCCGACCGCTGCCTCCCGATTTATCCTGTCTAAGCTTGGGCAACCTGGCAGTATCCCAGCCCGCACTCTTATTTCTGGTGGCATTTCAACTAGATATTGAAAGGTTGCTACAGTTGAGCGATTTTTTAATCCAAAGGGTATAATTTCCCACAGCAGAAATGTCACTTAATGTTGGCCAGCAAGGCAAGGGAACCTCACCATCCGCCTAATCGCGCACGGATGATATTTCCATGATTTGCGACAAAATGCTTGCAAGTTTAGTGGACAGAAACAGATAAACAATATATAAGCGCACCCGAGCTATCACTATTTTGGTATACCACTAAGAACTGGATTACGATTTGTCATTTTAGCTGTTTATCTTTTCCTATTTCGTTTATATTTATTTTTGAGACCTCAGTAGAGTAGTTCGGCCTATCTCTGTGGGGCTTTCACCAGTTGATGGGAGCCGTTCGAAAAAAGTATGGTTTTACAACACGTTTATACTCCTTGCTAGTATTCAAACAAAAAACAGCAATAGCAACTTTCGACTTCAGCATAGCTGCCTCAATGCTCCTGAACGCACTAGCCTGATTTTCTTGCGCAATATCCAACCGCGTTCAGCTTCCTTCTTCCGTAAAAGAGATGTCAAATGAGTGGTTCTGAATAACTTCACAGCTCCGAGATGGCGGTTGAGCTAACCTTGCCGTTACACTTAGTTACGCCAAACGTTCAAGCCGTGCTATATTCTGGTTGGGCGCTGGTCGAGTTCTCCTACAAACACAGCTGGACATTTCTTTTTTGAACTTCATAATCGCTATGGTACCCTAAAAATGAACAAACTTTCAGACTAGCCCTGCTAAATCGGACAATACGTAAGAAAGGACGGGGTACCACCTAAAAAGTCTATCAGGGTGATTTACCGGGAAGACAGCGTTTTCACCACAAGCTGTCTTCGACGGCTGTCAATCCCTACTTGACCAAGAAGACAGACATATCTTGTGGCACGGAACTGTTTCTCATACCAGTCTCTCTTGATCAATTCCCCAGAATTCAACAGGATAATACCTGTTCAAGTAAGGCCTACAAGCCTGAAGATAAGCCAGTTGTTCGGCGCCACCTACTTTTTGTGCTCTTAGATTCACCTGGTACTCTCACGGTAAGTATGCATTTTGGCGTGGGTGGTCCACGGTTGTGCTCTATTTGTCACCTGATATGTCGCTCAAACGCGAACTCTCACTAAAAGATAACCTACAGTGCTGTGTGTGTGTGTGTGATGTTTGCGAGGACACGACTGAGACGACTTATGTCTGCAACTGTAGATTGCGCTCATCTAGTAACATAAGAAGACTTGACCCGATCAGAATGATAAAAGAGGAGAAACACCCACCGCTTTCGTTGATGCACAGGCAGCCACTATTAGCCGAAATCTGCATATGGGTTGAAACTGTGACTGCTTATTACAACGGTTAGTGTTTGTACAAGCGTCCAAGGACAGTTGAGTGAAAATGGTATACAGAGAGGTGAAGAATGAGGCTTCACTTCACCACATGTTTAGACGACTTAAGCAGTGTCAGAATGTGAAACAAATGTAGAGCACTTACTTTACAGTAGCCTCCCATCCCAACAACACAGACTTCACCTAGGCTGATTGTCCTCACTGAGTTCTATCGGGTATTTTGACAAAGTACGATCAGGATGCTGGCTGTTGACTGCTGGCTGTTCGCTGAGCTTGGCAATTAGCTTATGAACAGATCAACGACCATCTGATTAACCACCAGTACACAAATCCGAGTTACCAATATTTCGAAACCGCCAGGATAGTGGTACGATCAGCAATATGCCATAATTATCCATTCCGAGGATAACTCGAAGCTGTTCATCCTCAATGGTGGCCTCGCCGAGGGATTTCACACCAAACAGTAGCTGATGAGGTGTTTAATTTGGCTGCTCCAGGGAGGTACTTTCTCTTTGAAAGGTCTCTCTTGGGAATTGTTCACTGCTACTCTTTTTAGTCGAACGTCTAACCCTTGATATTTTTCTCATGGGATCCTGTTTGAACGGAAACTAGCGTCCCTTGAACATTCATATATTCTGATAAACGAATTGTTTTGCTTTGCCTACGCACTGAAAAAAAGAAAGCGTAGTTATCGTGAAACTTCAATACATTATCTTTCAAGGCATTCAGTAGCATCCCAATTACAACCTCTAACGTTTACGACCATACAGTTAGCACTAGAGAGTGACTTAAATTTGCAGCTACGCAGGTTTAACGAAATGACCCACAAGTACAGACTCAAAATGTGTTTTCTACCTTCTTACCGATGCGTAAATCGACATCCTATCGTGGATTAACTGAGATGAACTTGTGACATTGATCTCCAGAGCGAGGTTGGCATGTGACCATCACAGGTCTCCCCTGTTCGGCTATCCGGGTGTCTGATGGAGTTCACGATGATTCTCCTGAAGGGATGCTATTCATAAGGTTGCTTAAAATTGTTTGGTAGACCATGACAGGTTCGCTTTGGTTGGGGTTCATCAGGTGCATGTGGTCCCCGAATTTCTGCCAAACTTATGTTCTACTTGAACCCACTGACTTGCACATCAATTTGCTTTGGTTGTATTAGTAAGATATTGTTTGTACGCGTCAATCACATTATATCGGTCATTCCGCTTCCCTCCAAAACATTAAACGCTTTCCAGGAGCTTTTTATTTTCCGCTGAATAGGTTACGATCAGGTCTTGTTGTCTCGCTATGGCAGCCAAATTCTTGTTAATTTAATAGTTCGCCAATATTTCGTTAAATTGACTCTAAAAAGCAAACTCTTTAGCCACACATAAACTCCCTCTTTCTTTCTTTATGCTCTCGACGTATATGACCACCAAGCTTTGGGGCTACGGCAATATTCCTGAATTTTACCAGGTTTCAGTTGTTTGAAATGATACCGTAGCACTTCTCCGAGCGGAACGATGTGTCATTAACATTAAGTTAATACAGATTTCGTGCGCTTCAGATTATCTGTTTTCATGGGGTCCCTTGACTTTCATTGATATTCTGAGATAGGCTGTTTGCTTCAGTTTTCCTCAGTCAACACCTGTATTTCATTCTCCTAGTGATTTGTTTTCACCTGGTCACTGAGTTAATGTGCACGTGAGATTCCGTCACGGTCCGCAGAAAAATCTACTTGGGGTTTCTATACCAGGATAACTGGGTAGCAGAGGTAATAAACGGTAAATAAGCAAGGAGAAAAATGCATCCAGCTTGCCTTTTCAAAATAGATTACCACCGTGTCAAAACTTCCGCAATTCGGTTAGTATGTTCAAAATAACTACGCAGACACTCCAGCAAAATCGAGACGGTTTAATTCAACCAAGGGCTGTTCTTATTTGAATCCCTCATTTTTGATGCTGACGAGAACTGAACGCGATGCTACTTTGCTCGCAGCTCAACGGCGCCTAGATTGAGGTAAACATAGCGACAGCTAAACATGCAGAAGTGAGAAAATCTCATGTCGATAAGATTTCATGTGGACTGTAAGTGTTGAGTACACTTTATATTGGTACAACGGTTCGTTCATTTTGTGATCCCAGGTGATGTACGAACGGTGTATTTGTCGATTTGCTTTGAATAAGATTAATGGATTCTTCCTAGGGGTGGGCGACCTGAACCACCCAGCACGGAAGCCGTTGTTGGTGGGTTTACAGAAACTGGTGAAAAGTTGAATGCGGATCAGTGAGATCAAAGCCAAATGCCGACACTATTCAGACTGCGTCCCTTTATCATCTGGTTTAATCAGTGCTGAATAAAGTTTAGTTTGACCAAAAAAACTTGTAACCGCCAACATGTAAACAGCCAACCGAACAAGACTGGGCGGTTCGACAGTAGACAGTCGGTGCGTGTGCTTGATAAAAGGTTTTGATGATGGGCTGAACTGATCCCTCAGTTGAGGGAAACGCTTCAATCAAAGTATCCCCACTAAACTATGGGATTACTTCAAGTCAAAAGTTACGTTGTTTAAGAAACAAGAGCCTGACGGCGAAGCAGGTAATTAGTGACCGGAACTCACGAGAGTAATGAAGTTGAACGGTTCGTGTTCCGGGTGTTTCCGTCCTGAGGGAGTGCGCAGAGGTGCGTTATTTCTTTTCGTACTCATGCAAGTGTTGGAGTGCAGTTGCCGTACGCTATCAGTCTTTAACTTAACCAATTACGGCTTTCGACATGATTGGGACGAATCAACTTGTGTAGCAAGATCGCGGATATGACACTTTGGTCACCAATGTTTCCCTATTTATCGTATTACCGTGTGGTCACTGACTAGAACTGCGCCCATAGCTCATTCGTACTGAAATTTCTTCGCCTAACCCATGAATGAATAACGATTTTTGACGACGTGAGTAATGGCCACTTGAATGCTCCAGAGCAACTATATTTCTTGGTTGTCGGAATCAAGTAGCTGTTTAGGCTTTGAACCTAATGACTTCAGAAAAATGTCACGTCATTGTTTGTAAAGGGACTTTTGGTTATTTCGGTGTATTACAAACCAAAAATTAGTATGGCTGTAAAAAGAAAAAGGAACCTGTAAACAAAGTCGGACTCTTTGGGAAAGATCGTTTATAAATCCGCTTAGCTCTGGTGTTCGCAAACTTGTGTTATTTACCATTCGTTCGTATAACACCGAGCCAAAATTACATATTGAGGGGGGTGGCGCAGATAAATGCGTCACAAAAAGCCTGGGAAAACCAGCAGCAACCAATGAATTTTCCATGCAAATGCTTGTCCAGTAGAATGCGGTCAGTGCGCTTTTTGGGTCCGTTTATTTATTTAGTAACCAGAATGTAATTACATTAGTTGACGGATGTTGTCGGTTGGTCCTGCTTCCAGCTGAATAAGGATACCTGCTTGAGTCTACTGAGAGTTGAGTGTACTCATATGCTCGAGTGACATAATTGGTGATCTTTAGAACTGCTGTAGCAAACCTGGCATTGTCAGGAGTAAAGTCTGATAGAACTTGAGCAAGCAGCAGTTGCCGGTTTGGCTGCCAGATGGCTGCACGAACTTCATCGAGCCAACTGTCCCAAGATGGCTTTCTACGACCGTTCATGTGTTAATCAAGCTGGTGTTGTAGAATCTTTGATACAGGACCATGTTCTATTAGTAAAATTAATCTACCCTGAAAAACTGTAAAACAGTGTATGGTTGTTTTGTCAGTCACGTGAACTTCACGAATCCTTGGATTGATCCAAACCCAAACAGCTCCGGTTGGTAGCTGAACGCCATGCATGCCAGGCAGGAGCGACTGACCGACAACCCTTGATCAAGTAGTTCATAATACATCATCTGGTGTTGATTCGCCCGACGAGTGATGGGAAACATATTATTCAGATTTGACATCCCCACGACACAAGCTACATGTACATTGCAGTAACAAAGAACAGTGGGGCACTGTAGGGTCAAGAACAATCGCAGTCAGAGGTACATTCTAACAACCGTGCATGGGTCCGCTTCTTAATGATGAATCCAGGGTTCAAATTAGCTCGCAGTATCTATTCTGTCAGGTTTGGTATCCATTTACTGCTCACGCGTATCCAAATGTGAATACCGTTCAAAACGGTCAGATCCCATCAGTACCTACTGGTGTGGTATGGTCTTGATTGGTCATGTCGATGACGACAATGTTAACAATTTGTACGACTTAGGAACCGGCCGAAACAGAAAAATTGTGCTCACGATAGTGAAGCGGGGAAAATCAGTGCAGGTATGATAGGATATTATTCGTATTATTTTCAGCACGTGCTGTCCGAAATTCAAAACCAAATGAAAAACATCTGTGTGCTTTAACCACTTTTCTATGGGGCGAAGTTATCAGATTCGTTATGTCTGTGACACCTTAGTGTGTGCAATCTCCGTGTCACCATACCTGACGTCTTCTAGTGCTGCACAACCGTAAAACGACAACTTGGTCATTCTCGCCTCGTAAAAACAGTTTACGAGCCAAAGAATGATCAATTAGTTTGGTCCCGGGAATCGCATAACCAAGACCAACACAAAAGTGCTGATTCATAAAGGACCAGACGGAAGAACGACTGTCTCCCTAATCGGCATTGATTGTCGAAGATTTTGGTGTCTATGCGCACACTCCGTAGTGTGCGATGCTACTTATGCGCGCGTGCACACATACACACACACACATGCACAATCACCGCACCCTCCCCCGTCCACAAACACGACTACCATCGCTTGTGCGCGCCTTTCAACTTCCGTCAACCCCACGTTACGGACGCCTACCTTGCCGAAAGGTCACCATCCTCGCTATTCACTGTTCGGTCTACTACAAAGACGACCATTCGGGCCGCCAGGCGCTGGTAACCTGCTCTTTGTTGTTACTGTTGTTCTGTTAATTTTTTCTCAAAGCCAGATCAACTGAGGCTTGTGTTCCGGGTAGCGGAAACATCAAACGAACCGTTCTGGAGGTACCAGACCATCCGCCCCGTCTCCCGTGCAAGTTCTCTCCTTAACTTTTGTTCAGATTCTATGATCCTGGCGGCCTTTTGATCAAATACGTCTCACGGAAAAAATGTCTGCGTGCCATTGTGTGTTCGTGTGCATGCTGATACACGCACACGTGGTTTGTGTAAGACTGGTTTTGAGGTATTTACTATGACTGACCTTGTGATATGTAAGCAGGTAAAGCATACAGACATGAAATATTCCGACCGTCTATAGCTTGGGCAATACTTGGGATCACAACTAATGGTCGCAACGGCTCCAACTAGACGTTCTGTTTTTTCCAAACTCTATAAGGTATAAAAAATAACCGAAAGTTAGTTTCGAAGATTAAAAAAACGTATGATTGAACGAACTATGGACTGCACTGGTTCCAAAAATTTGCGGGCTAAACAAAAGGGTGTGCTACTGTTGAATATTTCTAACTCTATCACTAGTGATAAGTAACATATTGGAGAAGCATATATAATTGAGACATCTGAAGAGGGAATTTTGGCGTCCTCTGACGGAGACGTTCAAATGGTAAGTTTCAGTGCTCCGGAAAACCTCGGTTTCAGTTATTTCATGCACTGATTAGGCCGTTTGAAGCCTCTACCACCGTGAAAATGTGTCCCTGATCGACGTGTATGAGTAGTCGTGGTCTGAAACATCCGAGAGCCCCGCCCTCATCATCATTATTCAATCGTGTGTTTAGTTACCAGTCTTATAGAGGTGGCCAAAACAATGCGCAGGCACAATTGCTTACCCGCCATGATCACCGGGTTTCAGGGGCTCATATTCAGAACAGAATAAAATGTTCCAATCTGCAATAGCATGGTGCAGGTCCAATTTGTAGGTTTAATGGGTCCCGCAATTCCGTACATATATAAATATATATATGACAGTGGAGTCCCGAAAACTCCCCCATAGATCACAACTGGAACGGAGTCTGAGGATTACTCGATAGACCTGTGCTACCTGTGAAGCACAGTGCTTACCGCCGATCGTGAGGTTAGATCCCGTGTCGTCAAGGCTAGCGTAGTCTTTGGTAGACTGCAGAAACGGGTATGTAGGTACCGCAGACCAAGGCGCACGTCTAAAAGGTGATAGTGAAGCACTGAAGCACGATACTTGAACGGTTTTCACATGCTAAAACGGATACTTGGAGTTCGTCATACTGAACGAATGTAGTAAGGTCAGTCGATATGCAAGCACGCGTTTGTCCATATGGGTTGTGGCAGGGTTTGATAAATTTGTAAAGCGTTCTCGTACGGTTATGATCAACTGCTAGGAAATGGCTACGCCAGCAATAAAAATGACTGAGCCGGCATCAAACGTTTATGAAGCTCTGTCAACTAGAAACACCCTAGCCGATAGAAACTATCGAGTAGTTCGCTGTAGATTAGGTATATCATCATCTTCCGGAAAAATGGCAAAACAGTTTACGGAAAGAAGACTTTTGTTTTTGCCCTGAAAATCTCTGTTTTCCACTCTTCTCCAAAAACCCGTACCCGAGAAAAGAAACCATTTTGACCATTTGGAAGGCTTTTACCGTTTATGGTAACACATTTGCAGTGATTCACGGGCATCAGCAAACATTAGCGCCTTACTGAATGAAATTACAACAGTGACTAACAGTTATTCCCCTAATATTCTCCTAACGGCACGTGCACAAATCAGACATTTCATGCGCTTAACTAGGCTTACTTCTGTAATTGGGTGTCCTCTTAGGATCAGCCTTGAAGTTCTAGGCCCTCTAATGGTTGCATTCAGCAAAAAGGTGAAAACTAGACTGGTCCGAAAGACTCGTTAAGTTTTACAGTGGTCTATCGCATGAAATTCACTGTTATAACAATGGTAAGAGTAAAGAGTGAGCTGAAAATATTGTACGTCATAATTAGAAAACGAGGTTTCACCACATCGACTGAACGTAACATATTACTCACAAGGACACAGAAAACTCCAAAAGGACTAGATAGGTTCCTCCCTTCTTGGCAATCATCAGGTAGGCACAGTTAACGAGTTCCCATGGATCCCAAGTTGGACGAAATTCGCCACCGTAAACGACAGATTCAGTTGGGTCTCCCGTTAAAACTGATTTAACGTGTAAATGAGGTTGTCTGACGGCGTTTCCGTGTATTCACGTAGCTGTGGCGCCAGATAAGGAGACGTGACCACTGAGAAAGTTACTTGGTATCATGCACTACTTACTGCAAGTGGGATAATGTTTTCAACATTAAAAAACAGTTTTGTGTTACATTATCGGAGAATTACTACATGCTAAACGCCGGACCAATCTATGCTACTCACATTAAGAATATCTTGGGACTCATATTCTACTGATCACGGCGGACGTCAAATCAAAAGTTGATCCATCAAGTGCCATGGGCAACTTTCAGACTTTCCGCCACCACCAATAAAATGACAGAGTAGTGTAGCCAACGCAACTTTCTTTGAACTCACCGACAATCGACTTGCTGTTTGTGCGGCCGATTTCCATGATTAAGCACACTGGCACAAACCCTTTCGATGCACACACAAAGCATGATTAATGAAAGGCGTCGAATGACTGCCGTGTTCGATTTCTTATTCTTGTGTTTTTGGATACTTGCGCAGCCAAATGAATTCAAACACGCTGCACCGGCTCCATCCATCGGTCTGAATAAATGTCGCAAGATGCACCGGAATTGTTATTGATCGTACCTGGGTATCATCACCTCTGATACCCTCTTTATCTTCGAATAACTTGAGGGGTGAGGTGGTGGTTGAGAGGCACACTGGTAAAAATATGGCGCAGAATGCCACGGGACAGTGGTCACACGTGCGCACTAATTATCTTCTACTTCGTCTCGGTTGGAACGGTCGCCTACCATCATGTTCCGGAACACAGGCAATCGTGAGAATATACATGATGAAATGACCTTGTTTTTGCCAGACATCTCGGTAGACACGGCAACCACCAGACACGGTGGGTGCAAAGTAAACAAAGGGCAAGTGAGCATCAGAAGAGGCCATGTGCTTACTATTCTTTTACACTCAACTTTGGATTCAGCCAAACTGTTCTGAAAGGATTCTACAACTGTATATTCACACAAATGATTGTCTTCTCAGTTCGGTTGGATAGAAATGACCGTGCTCAAACGCCTAAATTGATAACGTCCGTTGCCGGTCGAACAACAATTCTTAAGTTGTTACATCTTGTCAATACCCCGACATCAGCATCCAGCCCACCGAATGGACCTGATTTGTGATGGCTTGGATGAGATCCAGCAGGCCCCATCTGAGCTAAGTGACGCGTGTAAGGCAGAGGATGAAAGTAACAAATTTGTATCGCAAATGAGCTGCTTCATACTTCTGAGTCATGAACAAAGTTTGAGTGGAGATAATAAAATTTTGTCAGGACAAGAGAACAAGAGCCTAACCAAATGACAAGGAGCGTCTGTGCAACGGGAGTAAAATTACACTTAATAAGTGAATGCTGAATTTATATGGACAAAGTAAGGTCCGTAACGTGAAAATCATCTTTGGATCACTTATCTAGATGAAGTTTCTCTTATTGTTGAGATTCATCTTAGTTTGTTTGAAAAATTCCATCAGACTCATACTCTTCCTAACTTGCACACAAACAACCTTCAGCTTTTTCAGCAAAAAAAAACAATCGTCCACCTGACTGAACTCACAGAAAGCGCTAACAGCTAGAGGACACTTTCATCGCTATGTAATAATACATTCTAAAAATAAAGCTAATTTGGTTAACCTGTGCTCCTGGTTGCTGTTCTCCTTTATACAAATGGACACGCATTATGGGGAATTTCTAGTCCGCTATAGTTTCTAAACAAGAGGGAAGTACAAAATGAAATACACCGGACTCAAAATGATATCAGACATAAAAATTCAGATGCGTCCAACGTGCGTTGGTGGAGAGCTGGTAACGCTCCCGCCTCGCATGCCAGATGTCCGGAGTTCAAATCCCGGCAGAGCCATTGGATATACACTGATAATGAGCTCTCCTAAGAGCTAAACTCGAGTCCACTGCTTTCCTTTGGTATGGACACCAAAATAATTGCGCCAAAACAGGAGGACGACCATTCAAACGAGAGTTGTGTGAATATGAACAGCATGCCTATCCCGCAAAAAACCAACCGAAACCAAAATGATATCACCTGATTGCGATTGGCGGTGCATTGTGGGATAAATAGGGCATCCACAGCGAAACAGAGACTATGCGTACACCTTTTTTTAGTCGAGCGCAGAAACTGTGCTGCTCGATGGGCTCAGTAGGGCCCAGGTTTGATGAAGCCTGCCATGACAAATTCCCAAGTGATTGCTGCTAAAATCGCTCTCTACTAAACAGGAGGTCCAGTTTCTCGCTTCAGAGCTCGTTTACTCATTTGTTATTTACACCCGTGAGTAAATCCCTTTGGAAGAAGATGGAGTTGTCTTATGCTATACAATTTTGTGACCACAACATGCAGCAATTACACCTCTACTTCAACAGTTTCGGGTTTCGCTTTGTCCAGATACCGAGCATAGGATAAGAAAAGCCAGTATGTGGTTCAAGTGAACTTTATGGTGAATAGGCTAAAGCGCCAAAACTTTGTACGATTATAGTTAGGCTACGATTCCAACTTTTTGAATGATCAACAAATGAAGCCCGTCCACATTCCTCAGCAACTGAAAAACTGCGTTAGATAGACCAGTGTTCAACGATGGAGGTAAACCTAGTTCCTGTAGCTGTCGTTGTTAGCTTGAATTGCGAAACTAATGGAAACGTCAAGACAAGTAGTTAACAGCGCACAAGATAACAGTATGGACTTCAGGAACTTCGCTCATGTACTACCAGCCTTCGAAGAAGCGAAGGCAAACGGTTGTTTTAGGCTGGGTGTGGTACCTGTTGAATTAACAGGACCTTTTATAGAGGAGACTCCTTAAGGAGGCCTATTGGTCGTGCTCAGGGTTCACTGACTTCAATTTATTACATAGCCTTGGATTCGGTCAGTTATTATCAGTAGAACCTTCTGTGTGCCTGTCAACGACACCGCATTCTCGTTGTTAAGAGGTACAGTTGGTGTACATCATATGCTCAGTCCTTTGCCCTACCAAATGCTTGCTGCGCGAGGTCCTTTTGGGAAAAACCTTGAAGTGTTAATAACTTCCCATATGAAGACGACCGTACAGATGAAGCAGAGAATTTGAGCACCTGTCAGAATGCTTTGGGCATTCATGAAATATTGGCTTTTATGTCTGCCAATGTTTTCCGGCTTCTTCTCTCCACTCATTCATCCCATTCTGAAGTACAGATTACATTTTTGTCTGCAATTCAAGAGGCGAAATGCCTATTGCAAAAAGTCCGGAGGATAGGTAGAAAGAGTAGGGACGACGAATGAACACAAAAATGTGTACGAGCAACTCAAACGGGGTACTAAAATTGACGGAAATTTAAATGAGTGAAAACATATGTTACTTTTATAACCCGAATAGTCAATCTATGGAGTGCCCTGCTGAGTTCAGTGTTAGCGACTCATTCCGAAGAGAAATTCGTAAAGTTAGTGGAAGTTTTGTTAGGGAAGACTGGCACACGGCTTCCTCATTGCTACCGAATGGGACGCGCAACCGATGTCGTCTGCTGCTATGCAGTTGTCCAATATCACTGAGTTTATGTAAATGGGCTTACACAGGATTCATCCCACCTGCTATCAACAATTCACCGGGATCAGTTAACGAATTTACGTCGGGTTTGTGCCCATGTGACACTCCGTAAAGCTGAGAAAGAGATGGTCTGGTATTGTGGTCTGGAAAGAAACTGTAGCTCATGTACCATATACTTTTACCTGTGTTTCTTTGTCCTGAAGCAAAGGTATACTAAACTATTCATGAATGAGCAATAGTCCAAAGTTAGAAATTGCCCACACCAGACGAGGTACCGAAAGCATCTTTTGAAGTGAAGCATGTAAAAAAGCAAAATTAATGACATGATCCCAAAAACAGGGGCTAAACTGCCAAAAATGTATGTTTTAGTTGAAGTTTCGTTGTTTTGCTTTCTGTCATATACCGTCAAGCCGTTTAATTTTCGTCCCTAAGTTTATTCCACTGGAAAAGGAACCGCAGCTTTATCTTTACATACCAGTTGGAACCATGCGTACGCCAGGTAATTGTTGATAAACTTCTTCCGGCTTGCTTCATTCCAAATAGAATGATAAAAGCCTGCCAGTTGACAAACGCCCGTGTACCCTACTGACTGACTCAGTCAGTTGCGTGCACTGGTCACATGTGTTTTGGTTCTGATAGAACACAGAACTGTCCAGCTGCCGCGCTTATCTCCTAGATCCCGAGGCCATGAACCCGGTACTATGGACAAAGTTTCTGATTTACGAGGTCCTGGCAACTTGATGGCGATGCACTTACATGTGCGCAACTTCGCATGTCTTTATACGCTTGTTTACGCTCCTCTCTCAAACATATTTGTGCCTATCACTTTCAAGTACATATAACAACACACACGTACACGGAAGCTGGAGCAGCTAACGGCCTATCATGGTTGCCGGTCAGCAGTCCTGCGTAGTCCTAATCTTTTCACAGTGGTTCTGGATTCAGTTGAGTAAGGGATAAATCACACCCATTCAATTTGCGCGCAAGAGTTTGTCGGTCCACAGTGCGCATTGTCAGAGGAATAATGATAGGAGGACAGGTGGGTGTGCAGCCCTGTTCGGAAGTGAAGCCAGCAAGATGACGAAAAGTGGTCACGTGCTGCTGCCCCAATGCACACACGCGCTGGCCTCACTAGTTGGTGTTCATTTTTAAAATGTTTGCGCCTGAGGATGCAAAGTTTTGTCCTACCAGGTGCCCTATTCGCATGTCAGTCGATTGGGGCGTAGCCTCACCACGGTTACATAAATCCTCATCCATTTGACATTTTTACGATCTCTTACCCGAGTTTCACAGCTGGCGTCCTTTTCCCGGTAAACTTGTTCTCGTTGCCGACTCTCAACCCTGACCCGATTGCACCGATTTTGCAATGTCAGGAGAAATATGATTTGTTTTCCACGGAGGTGGAATAATGAGAGCGTTTCTCTGACACACATCTACGGTCCAGTTGTTAAGGTTTGCTGATTATATTGCAAATCGTAACAGTGCGACATGCACACCAGCAGATGCATTATTTATCACGATGAGCAAAATTTGTCTTCTATGAGAAATCTTTACAGACTAGGTGATTCGACATGCACACCAGCAGATGCATTATTTATCACGATGAGCAAAATTTGTCTTCTATGAGAAATCTTTACAGATCTAGGTGATTTTCATTATTTTTTACGAATAACACAAGATGCGATAGAGAGTGTTAGATTACCAATAAGATGCATTTTAGACAACGTAAACTGACTGTATGCATGGTGGCTTCGCTATTCTAATGATCTTGAAGTGGGGACAAATTCGTGACAAACAAGACATGCGTGTTCAACTGAATGGTTAAAAATTCACAGAGTTGATTACAAAACGGTTTTCGGAAGCATATCTAGTTCATCAAATGACATCCTAGTAGGATGTCGAATCTGCTCAATCTAAGGGAAGAAAAACAGGGATAACAATTATCGGTGGTTCTCCTTCGACTTCCAAATCAACTCCTGAGTTTGAATAAAACTCACGTTAAAGCAACAGCTTGGCCAGTAACTATGGCATAGCACGGAAGTTATCACACGCCAACCTCGGTGGTAGGATGAGGGGTACTAATTCTGCTGGGAACATGACAGGACTGTCTCAGTCAGAGTGGCGGCTGATGAGAGCAGGTCACTGTGGTAAGATGCACAGCGCAGGATCCTGGTGTGGTGGAGCCAACCCCAATGTGTACGATTATTTTACTCCCAAGAAAACCCACATATCGATGTATTAACATCACGCCAACCGTAATACAGACGGGCGCTTGAAAGTCACTCGTAACTGCGGACAACATTCTGTAAATCATTTTCCTAGTGCATCTTAAACCTTTGGATTAAGCCGCAAAATCTTAAATGTCAGGCCAGCAAATCCGCTACTGGTAGCCCAACACTCGACTTCGGTGATAAAGTGATCAAAATAAGTTTGCAGATTGATGAGCTTGAGTAGCTCACCCTTACCGTCAATTCCTATGGGTCGGTGGAAGAGTCATTTTTCTTATCATCAACCCCCCTTGGGATCTTGTGTTACAACCATTAAGCACACGTATGCTGGTAATGCACCTGCCAACAAGACCATTTAGAAAACACAAGTACTAGACTTCGGAACGAAATTACACTTATCTATCAATACTAAATTGTATTGGTTTCCGGTTCCTCGGTCCATCGTCAGTTCGGTAAATCTTTCCCGCTTTCCCTTCAACCTATTGGCATGCAGTCACTGCGTGAAGGGATGATTGGGCGATTTCAGTGAATATTTTCAGCGTTTACGCTAGTAGATATTTAAGTCCCATACATTCGTTTCAGTCTCACGCATGCCAGCTGTACAATACAGGAGCGAATTTAACAGAGAACGCTGGTTGTTTTTACAAGTTGCTGTTTCACCTTTGCATACAGAATCTCACTGTTAAGGACTAAATAGAATGAAGCACGTCTTGCACCTGCAACGCACGTGTTCTCAACATACAGCTGTCATCCACAATGAAGAATACAACCAAAAATAAGACACTGGAAAATGTGTGAGGGTGAGCATTAAATGACCCAAAAATCAGATGAATCAGATTGACAATTCACTCGAATAATGGCTTTATTTTCACTATCTGCACTCCTCCCTAAAGACCCAAAGTTACTTGCCGGAGAGGATTCTCACAACTGAAGATAAAACAGGTGCAGAAAATTGATTAACCCTTCAGTGATACAACTGTAAAATTCCCACAGATAGACGTTTGGAGCTGTTCACCCAGGCACTATTATATCATAGCGTTAACCGATATTCTGAACAAATAACCACTTGAGTTCAGGTGAGTAGCCACTGCATCATATCTGAAACCTGTCCTTTTCACCGCACCATTTGGACAGGGGCTCGAGTGTTTGCTTTTCCGTCTGACCTTTATTCTGTTGTATGTTGTGTGTAACGCATGACAGCGACAAGCTTTCCGCCTATACATGATTAGGTTGTCAGGGTAAGATAAGTCACAATCACTATCTGCTTCAGTTTTCATGCTTGAGTGGCATCGAGGGTGATGTCATGAGGCATCGATGCGACGCCATCAATCCAAACTAGTTCACCAAGCCTTCACTGTTGATCCATTAAATTGGTGACTCACCATGAACCTGAGATAACATCTCGCCAGCATGAACGTGCCGAAATAAGCGCTGGAGCTCAATTGATTGGAAATCCGATAGGAGTATATGCAGTGAAGAGAATATCTGACGATGCCGACTTGTTAGTCGGAAATCGAAATCTAGTTTGGGGTTAAAGAAGCTCATACGAGGCTCTCCGTAAGTTTGCCGAGGTTCTCTTAAGAAAAGTGGTTTGGAAACTTAACATGACTCTGCGCATTTTCCACTCTTTTAAGATTATCGGACCTTGATTTTCCGATTTAGCTAGATGCAGGGAAAACAAGATAACCCAATATTCCGCCGAATTTCCCCGAAGGGATGATGGTTTCTCATTGGCACTTCCGAGCTTTGTCGCCTCAAACTTGAATGAAAAGTCAAATGGGTAAGTAGAAGTTCCCTGATCATCCGTTATCTACTTTGTTACATACTAGTCATATATTTCCTTTTGTAGTGGCAACACAAAAGTCACCCTTCTTCATCAATAAAGGTAATGTTGTACGCCAGACCACAGTTGAGCTTGAGGTGGCTGGGTAGATAAGTGCGTACTGACCCGAAGGTGTGTGGTTCTAACCCAAACCCCGACATATCGAGTGCTCCTGTTTAGGCTTTGGGGACGCGGTAGTAACTTAGACCTTGCATTTGCTTCGCGTTGTATGGAAGCTCGGCACCGAAAGGGGGTTACAGCTGAACAATTATTTTTGTCGACTGGATCTCAGTGGTTGACGACGGAAAAAATAACACAAGTTTCTCTTGTGTGGTTTGCCATCAAAAATGATGCTAATCCATCCCTTATGTAAGCACCAAAAACAAGAATTCACGAGCATTGATTAGTTACCACTAGTTCGTAGTGAGATGGCGAAATTAACAAACAACCTTCAGGTAGACAATGCGAGTTGTGAGTGATGACCATTAAAACTATAATTATTGACACTCATAGCAAAAGAGGCTGTTGCTTGAGCTCACAGGCAGTGATTCCGCCTGGCCACATCGGGACTTGAACCCACATCTGAAGTGCGAAACTAGAAGTTTATCAAAACTCCACCAGTGCATGCTGAATGTTTGAATTGTCACAGCTGAGCGGAACTGAAACCACGTGGGCTCTCTCCGTCGGTTTGCCCTCGTTACTCATAATGTTTTGTCAGTTTCCGATACTTCGTGTATAATCGCACGGAAAAAAAGTTTTATCGCTTCCAACGTCTTCAGTATTTTGGACCCACTCTAGGATCGGCTTTCCTCCAGAGAGGCTCTGATTGCGTTAGATGACAATCACCACTATCTTATGCTGATTTATGGGCAGTTTTGTACAAAACAAGTGTTTTTCTCCCTTAACCTACCCTTCGGTTTGTGCCTTTTAGTAAGCATGCCCTGTCTACTGCCTCAGGCATTACCAGACAGTGTGTGCGAGAAGTCCATGAAGTCTGCATCCAACCCATTGGCCGTAAATCATTCTTTCCTCCCTTCCCTCTAGAGAGAGAGGGAGGAAGGCGGAAAACAGTTTAATCCTGACCAATCCTCCGTAGTATAACCTGTGCCGTGAATTGGTTCGCCTGAGATGAACTGAGGAACAATATATCGTTTTCCATCGTATCATCCGGCAGCCTGATGATATATTGCCATGCGAAGTACAGCACGCACAGGGTTAGGCAGCTGCCCAAGCCCAGAGTTCATTGGACGCTAATGAACGGGTGTGACTGCACAACAGCCGCTTCGTTTCTGTACCACAGCAACAGGGCAGTTGTTATATATCCAGTGGACAAGCCCATACTGTGTGCATACCTAGGTGGAAAATACATCAACCTTTATCAGATTCTGAGGGCTAGGTGGCAGTGGCTTGGCTGAGAGGTTTTCATATTAATTTCCTGATGAATTTAGCCGTTAGTGTTAGAATAAGAACTGATTACCAAGTAACCTCATAATTAAGGGTGACTCGTGCACCGATCCCTCCATATTCGCTTGATCAGGAGGACAAGATATAGACCTGATGCACTGAAGATAGCTAAAATAACCACTGTTAAGTTCTAAACGTAAGCAACTGCTTAGGTTTAATACCACCAACAGGTCAATTGAATGAAGTTTTCTTAATATCGCCCAGATCACGATAATATTCGTCGCTGTCATACTGAAAAAATCAGACCTAGTCGACTGCCTAAAGACCGGAAAATCCATTTTTATATTACTGTTGTAGTAACAAGAAAGTCAAAAAACCATATGGGATTTTGTAAGAGCAATTGCTTCAAACAAACTCATCAGGGTGACAGAAACCGGGCCAGAAAGTTGAGCCAGGCCAGGGAAGCCCAGTTTGCACATCCACTGAAACATCATCCAAACTACGAAGATCACACATTTGCTTCTAGTCTGGCGGGCCAGCAATGGACTCCATTACCATGGGGGTGGAATTCCAACCCAACATAGTGAAGGGAATGCACCACTGAGTTCCAACAGTATAACAACTTGTCTAGTAGTTTTCATTTTTTGCCACCTTCATTGATTTGTAAGATTCCACGAAGACAGAGTGAGCTGCGGCCTGTTGTGGATGCATAAAAGATCCAGTCGAGCACCGATGATGCCTTTCAGTTGAGGGCGAGGCGTCCACAAGCCAAGTTACAAGTTCGGTGGACGGATTGCAAGTCATCTGGTTAACACCCAG
Source organism: Opisthorchis viverrini (assembly GCF_000715545.1). Classification (NCBI taxonomy): domain Eukaryota; kingdom Metazoa; phylum Platyhelminthes; class Trematoda; order Opisthorchiida; family Opisthorchiidae; genus Opisthorchis; species Opisthorchis viverrini. The sequence goes on along the minus strand of NW_008751992.1, from coordinate 338,665 downwards.
TACTGAGTAACATTTAAATGTTGCGCACTTAAACAACTTCAACCCTTTCTTTTGACCGTTGCATTGTTGACTATCTCCTGTAATTATGTCCTTGTTTCTGTTTCCGTGTGCTACGAGAATGTAAAACAAAACTTGCTAGCTCACCACGTGTGTCTTGTATGAGTAAACTGGCCAGCAGTCTGAGCCAAAAGGATGGTTCTAACATCTCTCATTTTCCATGTCACTGACTGATCAGTGAACTCGACCAGTATACCACAGCACACCATTTCCCGCACTAACCACGATATTATCAACATGCCCATCCTAGGAACAAATACAACATACACACTACGGCTACACAAACCGAATAGAGATATCCCCAGCTGACCTCCGCTCGCGTGCGTCAGTTCATTTAACAAATAGTCCAGTGAGCGCTGGTGGAGAAATCCAACGCAACCATGCCTAATGGCCGGTTTTGACATGCTGACACGGCTAAGCATATGCACTATTGATGAGTTCCAGTTAAAGTGGAGAGGGAGTGACCACGAGAGAAGAGGAGGACTGTACGAACGACAGTGAAATGAATGCAAACAGTTTTGTTCCAAAAATCTCTGCGGGCCCCTCCTTAATGTACTTGATGAATATATCTTCGGGTTGTCGAAATGTCGATGACGGCCTTTCAGAATTCGCAAGCTTTTCTTAAGCTCTTTGACGTCAGCAAATAACCCTGTTTATGCCTTCACTCAACAAAGGTAAGGAGTGAAGTAAAGGTCAGCCAAAGCAATAGCCTTCTTCTGGTAATATTTCTATGCTCTGAAGCTTTACAACATTTCCCATCGAATTCTCAATCGGAATTAATAATAGAAATTGGGGGTTAACGTCTCTGACCTGATATGAGACTTAAAGCTACGGGAGACTGGAAACTGGAAACTTTGGTTAAAAAGCCGCGGACACAACGCTGATGAAAATAACATAGACAGCATGGCATTGGGGTAAGGAAACAAAGTTCGTTTAAAAAGTACACCTTGTTAGCTTGGACATTTGTTCGAAGCTATTTCTTGGTCTCCCAGCCCGGTTTAGTGGACTATGTTCCGCATCACCCTCCTTGTGAGAACACAAACACTAGCGTCACACCCAAGGTTAGACTACTTCTTACTTCCCGTTTTGGCGGCAAGATCAAACATTTGGTTCGGCGGTTGGATCCGTGTGAGCACGCATTAATATTCCGTTGGAAAGTAGTTTATCTGTTTTGTTTACTGGCGCGTGCGCGCGCACACACAACAGAGCCTTCTAGTATTCTGCTAAACAACATGGTGAGTGAGGCCATCGACGACGCGTACTTACGAGAACAACAGCGAAGGCACATGGAGTAGATTCTGGATGCGCGCACCTCACACAGCCGCTTCCGTGTTTTTCTGAACAATTGAAGTACGTAATTTATGGTGTTTCACGCGAAACGAGCATGATATACGTAAGGGTTTGTAGTCAAACACACTGACACACATTAAGTTCCAGCTCACCAGGATACAACGTAGTGAGCTGAGAACCTCAGAGGATAAAGGCGGTATTAGGCAGAACAAAACGCAAGAGAATACTAATCTCTGAGTATGCTCAAAGCGGAAACATTCTAAATGCAACAATGTCCGAAAAAAGGCTCATCAGAATCACTCTTTAGGCTTTACTAGTGTGATTTATTGCAAATTTGGCTTTGCCAACTTCATGTATACGAAACCCTCAGGTTTTCTTAGCGCTACTTCGTCTTTGGGCGGTATTAGGCAGAACAAAACGCAAGAGAATACTAATCTCTGAGTATGCTCAAAGCGGAAACATTCTAAATGCAACAATGTCCGAAAAAAGGCTCATCAGAATCACTCTTTAGGCTTTACTAGTGTGATTTATTGCAAATTTGGCTTTGCCAACTTCATGTATACGAAACCCTCAGGTTTTCTTAGCGCTACGTTCGTCTTTGATTAATTCTAAACATTCAATGCTCCCGCGTAACGAGACAATAGATTGCTACAAATTTCTTATCGGCCTTCGAAAATCTCAGCATCGCAACAAAATACGTTTACGCATGGGAAAAAGTTCAAAGTTGATAAAGTAAGGGTCGTCACTCCTTGAATAAACATAAACCGTCTAATCCCATTTATTTGAAAAAGTTTTCAAACACGGACAATAATTTGCATCGGATAAGAATGAACTCACATGCAATAATCTCCAGGTAAGACCCTTTCCAGAGGACATAGTGTGTCCTACCACTGTAGTCAATGTACTGGTGCCAAACATATCTAGACAGGAGCTCAGGGAAGGCGAAAACCCCTTTGGATACCGCAGCAAGACACGAGCACAAATCAGGACTATAGATAGTTGATGACGTTTCCCAAACATTGGAACAGTAAATTCAGCTGCAGCCGTCAACTTAAAACTTGAACAAATAAACGGAAGCAAAAACATCAACTAAAGTAGGGACAGTTGCTCGATGTATTTCTCACGCATCAATTGTTTGAACGAAACAAGAGCGGAGAGTATGTGATATGAATGAAACACTGATCTACTCAATGGGGTTATTCATAAGTATAAAAGGCAAGACGAGAAATATAACGTTATCTAACCAGGAAAGACCGCAATCACAAACATAAGTCGAATAATCTTAGATTGCTTGAAAACCAGTCTTACCCCTTGTACAATTCTGAAAGGGAAAGAAACGCCATCTTACATGACTCAGAACGGATCCAAAAAAGTTGTCGGCTACTCATATCGAAGGAACTTGTTGGACCCCGGGCTTCTTCACGTAGAAAGTCCCCCAAACTATGAGCAGTTCTTGGTGTGAATGATCTGCAGTTCACTGACTGGTTACTGAATATGTCGCTCCCTAGATGCATCCCTTTTGACTGAAAACATTTACTGGTGTGGCTTGACAATCAAACTTTGTCGGCAAATCGAAGAATTTCCAGTAGACATTTCATCTTGTCAGTGATTTCAATCTATGTTGAAAAGCCGAGAAGCACTGTACAGTTGTTTACTCCCTAATGATAATCATCATCGTCTTAAGAAACTCAGAGTCTCGAACTTTCGACCTTCAGGCTAGTACCTAAACACGAGCTTGGCCAATAGCGGTTGGTCAGCAGTTCGATGAGAGCCGACGTAGAGAGGATATACCACCACTCATTCGTTAATCACGAAAAACGCATGACGTGGTCACGTATTGATTGTTTCCTCGAGTGGTGACTTCTCAGAAAAAAGTTTTACTTATCATATAAAATTAATTTTTCTCAGAACCAGTTACAGAGTGACGGTAGTGTGAGAAGATTCGATAATTTTTAATGGGGATTTCGCTCGGCGGCTGGCCGGGAGGTAGCGGATTTGAAATTCTGATTTTCGTGAGTTACGCACTGCTGACGATCCAGAATAGGAATGAAACAGCTGTACCGTGCTTCTATGCTTTACAGCGTCGTTTGGCTCCACTGACAGGATGAAGTCCCTATTGAAAATCATCATATCTCTTCATCACCGTTAAATCAAGGAACGCGCACTGTGGACCGCAGGTAAAAATTTTATCAAAACGTTCTGTGAGTCGAAATTCGTATGGTCACCAAGATAGAATGAATGACTAGGTAGAAAGTTACACCTGTTATTGGAATCACTTGTTACAAACATCCATTTGTTCGGAGGGGGGAGAAGTTAAGCTGATTCCCCATGGCGCATTTTCAGAAACACAAACCAGTGTTGCGAAATCACACAATGGCGTTTGCAGAGAAGTTAGTAATATAAAAAATAGAACAGGAAGAACTGAGCGATGACATCGCGGCTAAAAGTCGCGATAGGCTATAATGGTTGAAGCACCATTGATATACATACCAGGGGAGGACAAACTGATTTGTCTGGTACGGTTCCCAAGACAAGATAAACGTTTAATTCAGTACACTCAGTGAAAATGAAGATGCTTAAGCTTGTTCACCATCGTGTTCTTGCCAGAACACATTAACGATGTATCAGGCGGCCGTGCCAGGTCACTGGTAAACATAGTAGTAAAGAGCTTGTGGCTTACGAGAAATATACTAATTTGCACTTTTCACGAGAGACTCAACTGAATCTCTCGTTTATGATATTCTACAACTGAATGTGCTGCACATAGGCCGCCTCATGATTCATCATCCGCTTGATTTGTTCCACCATATATAACCCCTATTTGGCGAAATACACTCATTTTCGAGAGGCTCAGCTAGAACCCAGCTGAATCTCTCGTTTGTGATGTTCTCAGGCAACCGAATGTGCTGCACCAGACAGCCTCATGTTTCAGTCGCTACCATATTCGAGATATCGCGATACATGTATATCTTTGTAATGTACTACTCACAAGGTGACAGACAACTCTTCGACAGCCCACGACCGGTTTCGCAAACCAATTACATTTCCACCTGTTCATCCGCCTCAAGCATGCGCTGCTGGATTAGTTGCAACACAGTCGCATGCCTGAAGGCTCAGATCCAGGCATGACCGAGGGTATGTACTGCCGAATAGCTCCATTTAGAGCGATAGTGTAATCCGATGCCTTCCACTTTGGTGTGGACTCACCAGGATAATAAGGCTGGAGTAGAAAGGAGACTGCTCAAACGAGAGTGATGCGAACGTGACTCAGCGGTATACGTATACTGTTCTTAGAGCTATTTCTTTTCTTCATTAGTGTACTAGACTGATGATGAATCGGGTTGGCTTTCTCCAGGCTCTTACCGATGAAGTTCCTACCCGCACGTTTTTCACGTAGCCCTTAAACGTTGAAGACTAAGGTCTTCGTGAAAGCCACCGAAATTTTGGGTGGTCTATAACCGAGGAGATATATCAAGTACCAACGTGACCTGCATTAGTGTTGTCTACAATGGTACATGGAAATCTGGCGTAAAGACGCATGATGCCTCATATTCATCTGTGCACTTCTAAAAACGAAAACCCGCCGTTACTTTGCAGTAGTGAAGGTTGAAACGCGCCATTTCTTGTCGTTAGATGACTGGGATGTCTTGGGTTGACTTATTTAAAAAAGTGGTAATTAAAACATCAACATTATGAATCACGTGAATGGGTCTACAATCTTCATCTGTGCGACAACCGCAATAACAAATTGCTGGAACACAACAGTATTGCATAAATCGGGGTAAGGGCTAAAGAATTCGCTAACGGTTCACTTATCAAACATATTTTTCAACCCGGTATAAATTCTTGTTAACTGCTGTTGCATGCTAATTCAACCTACGTAAGCAATGACATCCTATATGGGAGTTGCTGATCCCCAATTATGAGGTTACGGGTTGTCTCTAAAAGCTCAACATTTTCATTGGAAAGAGTATGAAGTTATGCACAAACCATTGCTTGGTTCACTGGGCCTTCCCACTTCACTGTTCTTTCAGAGTTACTCAGTTTGCGGGAATTTCGAGGTCACCCTTGTTTGGTCACTAGAATCCATGAATGCTCTGCCTTACTGCATAAATAAAGAAATTCATCCAAAACTCTTCAATAAAATAAGAGATCTTAATTTATCCACTAGTACGAATAATACGTGAGATTCTTCAGACCTCATACTGAGGAATTACTAGGTATCATTTGAGACGAGTGAACAGGCCTTCCTTAAGACCACCGTTTCACAAGATACCTGATTCTTCTCGGCGCTTTACTTTATTTGACCGTACCCTTATCATCAGAAACGTTTTCATGACTGTCATAAATTATCGTCTTCTTTGCAGACCTCATTGAATAGCGGTACCCGCAAGTTGAAAATCCGATATTCCTCACTGTTAACGCTTTTATGCACCATATTGACGGGGTGTGATCAAAGCTGCACAGTGGTATACCATGGATTTGAAACTAAAGTTAACGAATGGATGGTCCTTCTCCTGTAGGTTTACCACTGTTCATGCTTAATTTCCATGAAATCTTATCTCGTAATTCCAAAAATCAATGATGATATTGGCGTTTCATCCGGCAGTTAAAACGAATACAGAAATAACAACGTTGTTGGGTAGGTGAAACTTCGTAAGTTTGAAACTGGATCAGTTATAAGTGAGGTGGTACACGTTCGGTTACCGTTTTGGGGAAGGTATCTAAGCAAAACTTTTTGTAGTAAATGTTAGTCAAAACTGATTCTTGACCTGAGCATAAAAATGCGGTGAACCAAATTCTGGAGACTGGGATGCAATTCCGTTTTGCTAGAAAAATGTAGTCAAGATCAATACTTCTTGACTTGACAATAGCTAAAAGGTTGGGGAAAACTGTTTGTCAGCCCACTGCAGCTCACTGAGTAGGCTTAGTCGCCGAGTTTTTAATAACTTCACTCCCCCTCTAACACCGAATGATAGGTAAATGAAATCCCACACTCACAAATCAGCTTAGGTTTAACAGGTGAATAAACAGACAGTAAGCTACAATTGAATGTTCTTATGTCCCATTTGGACGATAACTAACCGTACCTCTTACACGAAACAGCCGATTTCACGAACTGTGAACAGATGAGCACCGATTTCTATAATTAGACTTGTCCCTCATCAAAAAATTCTTCATTAATGGTGTTTTTGACAGGAAATATCTTTGTTTTAGGTCTCCTAGAATTCACATTGGAATTAAATAAATGATACTTATGAGCCTACAAAGTTATCTACTTAAGTCAGCACAGGACAGTGCTCTTTTGCTATTGGTGTAAGATAATTGATCGACAATCGCACACAAGCGATCACTACCAGTTACACCTGAGCACGCTACCCCACGTCACTTTCAAGCTATTTTTGGTTTCATTTGGCTTTTTCAGTTGTTTTGTGCAGAACATTTTTTGAGTAAACCATGCGGCAAAATTGTATGTAACGCGATGTAATACATCACAATATTATTCAATGCAAAATGATACAATGCAGCACGACACAATAGATACAGGCACTCAATAATTAACGAGGGCTAAGTAATGAATTTCTAACAGTGGATAACATTTCCCGCACACAGCCAGCCTCATCCGTTTTACCTGTTGGAATAGAGCTATGTAGCACACTTGCTTCTCGTTTGTGATGACCAGTGGTACCCAGTAATGGGCGTATGCGCCTTTTCTTCGAAGTGACAACTTTACAGACATAGTGACATAAGTTCCAAAAATTGCAGCGAACAACCCAATTTCCGTCAGCTCAGTGCATAGGGAACTGCACATAGCTCACAGCAGCGGATTTTTGCCTCATGAAGGTCTTTCGGTATCTGTGACAGAAAACTCTCATAATGAAGCAATTTATCCAACTGTCACCTCAAAAAAAAAGTTACAGAAGTTCCACTTGCGGACCGTCAACTTAGTATTGTGCGAACATAACGCTAAATATAGCTTGTGTGCGATGTGCATCCTGAGCACCAACTCTCAGATGAATAATAGGCCCCAATGGAACGACACTACTTCCACACACCTGTTATCTACAAGTGAGTAATCTAACGCCTGGCGATCTGTTTCTATATTACCATAATCAACTTCTTCAGGAGAATGTTGGTAACTCAGGTAACGTAGAGGGTCACTGAATTTTTCACTGAGCTGGAAATTTGTTTTCAAACCTTCCATCACCAGATGAGGTGACATCATCGGAGCTAATCCGATAGTTGGTTCGCTTTGAGTATTCCCGTTAGGATATTGGTCCTTTGCGCGCAATGTAGTACGTAGTTCATTGTGTCGATTAATGGAATCCGCTGTAGAGTACCGTGCTTCTAAAAATGCCATTCAGTGCCATGAATTTCACGTTTTCCAGATTGAGTTTGGTGGCCTTCTTGGTTTTTCTGTATGGATATCAAGGAACGAGAGTGATGTCTTTGGACGGCAGCGTTGTGTTCTTTTTCCGTGTGGATAATTACCTCTTGGTTTGTCCAACCTACAACTTGTACTTATTGTTGAATTTGTGTTGGGTTAGGTTAAGCCACTTAGTTGTTAAGTACTTTTTCTCTCTCGTTGATTATCCTTCGGTCTTGATGTTAGCTTCCTTAAAGTGGCATGATTTTTGTGGGCCACAAAGATCCCTTTTGGAGCTGATAATATGGCTGTGTTTAGCTATATTCTCTATGTAACAAAAACTATCTCTCTGGTCGCTTGTTCTTGCTGCTGGTGCTGTTGAGATGCTTCCTTCTTCAAACGTTGTATTGAGCAATTGATGCCCGCTGTGTACTCAATCTAGTTTCATGGTGACAAAAGTTTCGTCTACACGGCAGATCCATCGCTTCGGATTGAGGATTGGCAGTACCGCGTGCTCTCATCTCTGTATCACCACCTAAGTGATAGATCTCGATATTGGAGGTCCTATTCAAGTCCCTTTCAGTTGCTTATATACTTTTCAATCAAAGCCAAATTGTGCATCCATGTAAAAGTTCAACAGCTTGCATAAAAATTTATAGTTTCACGGCTCCTGTCATGTGTGCAATGTTCCGAATTAGGTTTGTTATTGTTTTTCTGGCGAGATTCTGGTTGACTGAGGTAAATAGTGATGTGATATTACAGAAAGCTGATGACACAATCTATATTGACTTTTTGCAGTTTGCTCAGAAAATAACCAACGTTGTTGATCGTGTGTTTCAATCCAGCAACTTGGTGTTTCTATCTATTCAATAAAACTTTTACTAATTTATATGGTGGATTTACTGGGAGTGTACCGTAGAACTGCACAACGTTGGTGTCACTGGCTTTAATTCTCCATCGGTTACCCTGTGTGTTGCTTTCAGTTTCCTGAGCACCATGATGATTCGACTAATGAGGTTTGAATTTGGCTCATGACTGATTAACCTGTAGGTAGTCGTGTCTTTAAGCAATTTTCTGGTCTTTTCAATGTAATCCAGTTTGTCCATTATCGCTGTGATGTGTGTGACAGTATTATGGATGTTTTATCCTTTTGTAAATTTCCGAGTGCTCAACTTTCTGGATGTTCAATTAACTCTGTCGAGTTTCTCCCATGATTGCATAACTTTGCAAGTAGCAACTTATAAAAAAAACTTGATCACGATGTCTCTCTATTACGGGTAACTAAGGCCCATGTTTAAAGGACAAGAAAACCTTTGTGTATTCTGAGTTTTTAAACCAATGAAAATTAAACAAATTACGTTCAACCTGAACAGTGCTTCTTACAAGGGTTAATGCTGATTTTGTGCTTCACTCTGAATCTTTCACCTTGACACTAAAGACGGTGGTCAACTTGCCTGCGACTTCTCATTGTATCTACCGATAATTCCAAAGTTCTCTATGTTGTGTGGGCTTTTGAAACCCAACAGATGGTTTCCAAGTAACACTTGACCCTCCCTTGGCGCGCCGTCTACTTTTCAGATTATGGGCTATGCGCCAAGAGTCAGCATTCTCCTCTGTGGGCTGAACTGAGAGTTCACGGCCCACCTTTTGAGCCTGCGCAGCTATCTGCGGTGCATACGTAATCGAATAAGTCAGTTCAGGACAGGTGGCCAGTTTGTGTGTTTGTTACATCATGTACTGGGTACGGTCTATAGATTACTCAAGAACGGCAGTAGCTGACTTTCATTTGCAGACCCCTGTATGTTCGAAGTCAAGTGCTGTACCGTGAAATAAACAAACTCCCCCGCTACTCTAGACCGGTTGGGTTGCAATGTTAACCCATTCTGGAATTGCGCTCTGGTACCTCGAGCAACATTATTCAAGTAGTTCATCACCGGTAGGTGGATGTTCCAAAAATCAGGTTACCTGTCGAAACAAGATAATGAAATATTCATGGAATTTTTGGCACCGAAACCAGCTGTACAGACTGTATTCAGTAGCATGGCTCAACCCCTCATTTTGCATGCAAAATGTTGGTTGTTGGTGATTTCTTTCCTCTATTTTGCCTGTCAAATGCTGAGAGAAAAAAAGGCATTCAGAATGAGAGCACTTGTTAGTAGTTATAGTACGGAGTCTTTTTATATTCGGCGGTAGAATATTCTCTAGCCCACTGCCGTTGCCTTAATGATATGGCTTGGTATGACCTTTTGTGGTAAACTTGCAGTGCGGAATAACTGCTATTTTAACGCGCTTGTTGCAGCCAGTTTCAGTGCTCACTGGATTCCGTTTTTATTGTCCTTTTCAGTTCTATGACAGCCCTGTGAAAATGCAGCTACATCTGAAATTGGAACCGCATACTAAACTACTGTATGCTGTTTGTTTTTTCGCCAGTCCAGTGAAGAATTAACCGGGTTTCCTCGCTCTTATACAAAATTCCATAATATGAAGTTAACCATTCATTGGTTTCTTGACAAAAGTCGGTGAATATTGCTCAGTTTTTGATGGTTTCGCCGAAAATTGCTTCAAAAAAGTAAATAAGGGTCTAATATAGGTATCTGCAAGGTATATAACACAGTAACAGCCGTTTATAGAGTGGAAAAGCTTGGAAAATTTTGGGATCAGTATCCCACTTGTTCCCAGTGGGATATTTCTTTCTGTGTGGACATACTGCTGAGAGGCTTAAGCGTCTAATCCGCATGGCACATTAGGATGCTTGGCAAACTTGGCTTGCAAAGCCACTACAAGATGCTTTGAACCTACTGGTTACATCGAATCTGTAACATAGAAATTCTCGGAATTGCCAAAATTGGCGGAATAAAGTGCGCCTTGATGCACAAACTGCTATGCTCGACTGACCGATAATCGCACATGGAAAGAACTTATTTACGGTCGACAGACGAACGAAGATCGAACTTGGGGACCACCGAAATTTCATCAACGTGACAGTTTTTGAATAAGTCTGGGAAACTCTAATCTTCGAAGGCCTTACCGGTCTTTCAAAGTGGTCGTGCAGTTTTGCGTAAAACCGCAGGCACCTGAATCCGTACAAGTCTTGGGAGCAGAAGTCTGAGAGGAACCGCGCGCACCGGTTACCAGCGTTTTCATTGTAAGCCACGAGGAAAATATCAGTGTGTTGCCTTGGTAATTTTCTCACATTTCTACTCGTAACCTTGCAGAAGAGTCTGCTCCAGTTTCTAATCAGTACCTACCTGACTCTGCTATCAAATCACAAGATGAAAGTAGAGTAGCGACCGAGTCACTGACATACCGGCTTAAGATCGGTTATGGACTACTTTCAGAAGTCACTTTTATCGTAATTTATCTGGAGAACTTGTAGCCTTCTGCCGAATCTTGGAGAAGCTGACGAATGAGGTAAATTCCTTCTGTAAGAGACTTCGTGCTAATGCTCATGGATATATGCCGCTACAATTGAGGAAAGTTAATGGCCCTTAACGGCATTTACTTGTTTCCCCGAAGATCTCATTCCCTCGGGTTTATATTGCAATCAACGTTCTAGACTTAGCACTACACTGAGCTCCACGCAAATCACTTATGGTAAACCCATTATACTCGGACGTCTGTGGATCAACCACTATTTACCGATTTGGTCTCCAGTTTGTTCATTATCGACTCTAAAAGAGCGGTCTGTAAAGTTTTACCTGCTCATGTCCATAAATCGCCAGGGTTATTCGCATCACCCATAAACTGGGCGAAACCAAATCCTACTGGGGGTGGATGTCTACACTACCCTATCACCGAGTGGTTTGAAGACGCTGCGTACAAAATGACATCCCATAAAATTCACGCGGATGTGTTATTCACCATTAAGATCCAAATAAGGTGATAAAAATTGAAAATGCTCCCATCTGTGACATTTAACCCCTCTTAAATCGTTAATACAAATAAGATGCCTGTGTTTCCGTCGGTAGAGTAGATCATTTTATGTTAGCTCCGGGGCCATTAGAACGCGTTGGCTGTAGCAGGCTCCGTCGTATTGTCGTTCAAATAATGAGACGATACACATTAGAAACCGAATGCTTGCTCAGATAGTTATGTTCGTCAAAATGTACGTACAAACGGCTAAGCAGTTAGAGTAAAGGGTCACTGAAGATTATTTGTTAATTCCGTGTTAAACAGGATCCATGTTTTGCGGGTCTTTCCGAGGAATTCTTCGTCAGGTTGACCGCCCGCCATAAAAAACAACCACAGACATTAATCTGGTGGAACAGCCTTTGGATGATTTGTCGGCAGTGTTACCCGGGGGGCTTTTCTTCAGAAGTCTCTGTGGGTTAATTGAATCTTTTGAATTTGAAATTAGGTAGGCTGTTAAAAACGCTACACTACATTAAGGACTACTCATAAACCCTTCGTTACTTGTGTTTCTAATCCGAAACACAAGTGCATATTTATGATCTCTCATGAAGTAAGTGGATAGCAGACAAAAAAGTGCGATTCAAATTCGCTGACAGCTTTGTTTTGACCGACTGACGTGGTTTCCAAAATGTAACGACTTAGCTCAAAGAATACAATTAGCGACACCACTACGAGGGAGGAGTGGCCTAGGAGTGGTCTCCCCTCAGAAGACAACAGTGAATATTATCCAGTAAATAACTCGCCTGTGGCTTGTTCATGTGAGCTTTCTCTAGTAAGGTTATTGTGGATAATTAAATCGACTCAGCAAAGAATAGTTAAAAATGTCCAACAGCGAATCAGATGAAGCTAAAATATGTGTTTTCCCACTGTTCTGGATGATCTTTCCACCGACGGATCTCTCCTGACTGGAATACGCCACCCACCTTCGATACTCTTCGTAACGACCACGATCAAAGGACGGTGGGCTTCGTGGCGTTGCGTTCTACCTAAATGCAATTAAGAAAATACCATTGATCTAATGCATCTCTACTAGAAACTCAGGATGCACAATGCTGGTGACAAGGCAAATGTCTGAACCCTGTGGCAACTCGACTACGGACGGAAACCACACCACCTGTCACAGCGACTCTTTGATTCACCTGGGTCTTGTGAGTTTGCAGGGGCTTCCTTCCTCTATTCAGACTTCCGTAACCGCCTGTTTCAAAGTCAGCATAATTCGGTTCGGTAAGAGACCACAAAACATAGGCATTTCACAGCTAACCCACTTTTAGAGGAGCGGATCAACTGGAAATGGTGTAATACACAACAAATGGTGGCATGCTTCGCTCTTTAATCTACTTTTGAGCAGCCTCTATAAAAATAAGATACTGCTGACGGTGGAGCCCAACCGGCTAAACTGTTGACTGAGTCGATAGGCGAAGGTGCAACTGGTAGGTCGTTCTCAGATGGACAGTGAAATCTGGTTGCTTCTTAAGTTTCGTGACAAAAAGAATGCAAACAGCTTAAAGCTTAGGACACAAAGTGTCTTCCAACCAGATAAAACGAAACTCACTGGGAAAATTTATTGGGCCTTAGGGTGATTCGGAGTACAAAGAACAGAGAGATCATACTGTGAAAATCATCATTATCTTAAGCGATAAGCAGCGAGCATTCGGACTAGCTGAAACCAGCTTATCTGTTCTGAACGGGGAGTAGACGGCCCAGCTTCTAAACGATTCCAGACGTGACGGGTATTCTGAACTTGTCGGATTCCGGGACTCCGAGCCCAAAGGCGAAAGGCATAATTCACTCTACCAGACAGGGCTTTCAACCATCCCAAGGCCTTCTTTGGCAAGGTGATAGTACACTTCTATTTTGAACGACGACTTGGATCATAGGGCCTCACTGCCAGACTATGAATTCTCATCCGTACCCAGGACATATTTGGGTTACGACGCTGAAAATTTTTATGGCGTTCAAGTATATGTTTACGAATCCTTTAGTTAACCTGTTCCAACCGAAAAGATAGCGAGTCACTTGAATGCATAAAATGCTAAAAAACAGCAGCTCAGGTGAGTTGAGCTTACAATCCTTTGGACCAACAGACTTCAAATCAGGTTTTATGACAACCGTATTAGGAATCAATGAATAAAAATTGATCGTCAGTGGAGTATTTTACTTCAAAGTATCTGTTTGAGTATGACCCATGCTTAGATGAAGTTTCCTGCTTAATCGGATTAATGTCCTAAGAATTTCATTAACTACTGGGAATCTGGGAGGTTTGATCACATTATTAGAGACCGGCATCAGTTTGCCCCATTAGATGACGTAACAGTGAGCGAGAATCACTACCTTTCGTCCTGTTTCGTTTTGATTTCCTCTGACTGTTAGAAGGTCGGGTGGTCTGCAGCATAACAGTATACGTAGAAGTGACTTACTAGGCAAGCTGGTCAAATGAGTTCACAAGTGTCACACAGCCAACGAGGAAATTTCTTCAGATGTGACTTCAACTAATGCCAAGGGTACATCAGTTGGCTATGGATTTTTCTCAAACAGATATGATGAACTTGTATTCCGTCACGGAAGACTACCAGCTTCCCATTACCAAGGACCATAGTACGGCAAAAAAAAATAACAGAAAATGTGGTGTTCGGAAGTGTGTGGAAGAGAATTAATAACTTGAGAGTAATTCTTCTTATAAACCGAACCCCGCAAGAAAACGCCTCTGAGAATTCGTAAATTTTCACAAAGGCGGTTGATCGCTTCGCTTCTTTTCGTGTGCGTGATTTATTCGCTATTTGTGGGGCCTACCAAATAACCCACATCAGTCATGTCACCAGGTTACCCTGACTTTTATGCAATTCGGTTAGTTGCGCCGCTTTTCTTGCATACTGGATGATCAACCAAGCTACCTTACTTGTTCATTCGCGCAGTTTCTCCACCAGGTGAGATTTATTTTCTACTCCACAGGCCAAGCAGTCAGCCGCATGCCAGTACGGTTAAAATACGACCCCTAGGTGAAGAACAAAGGTAATCACGTTCGAATTTTCACACGAGCACTAAGACTCACTTAAGGGTCTACCGGTCCGTTCACATAAAAACGTAATATCAGCTCACCTGTTCCAATCGTAAACACAGAAGTGTGATATCAAAATTCATCTGTTCAATATTTTTTGGAAAGCAAGAGCCACGTGTAATCTTTCAGTTCAGGAACCTAATCAAACTTGGGAATTGGTTTTGACCAGCTTCCCAAAGAGTATTTCTAAGGCCCTTTGGACGTATAAGTGTCTGTCCTATCCTCCTTCACCAGGACTTCATCCAGTGTTTCGAAAAACACGATCCATTTAGCGAAATACACTCATTTGTAAACAAATTTGGTTTTGTGAGAGGCTCACTTGTAACCCAGCTGAATCCCTCGTTTATGATGTTTTAAGTAACTGAATGTGGTGCAACAGGCCGCCTCATGTTTCGGTTGTTACGATATTCGAGATATCGCGACATTTGAATAGTGTATTACGTCTATACATGTATCGCGATATCTCGAATGTCGTACAAGAGAACCATGAAGCGGCCTGTTGCAGCACATTTAGTTGCCTAGAAACATAATAAACGTGAGATTCAGCTGCGTCCCAGGTGAATCTCTTGCAAAACCAAATTTGTTTTCAAACGGTTGCATTTCGCTAATTTCGTGCAATCTGTGTTCATGTGGGACATAAGGTTGATGGAAACTCGGGAACTGCGCCTAAGTGATGAGCCCCAAGAAGGGCGAAACCGGTTGTGGACTGTCGAAGAATTTTCAGCAACCATATGAGTAGTGTATTACAATCCATTTGTTCTTTCACTATGGAGGTTGAATGGCGTATGCTCAGACTGCGATTTTCCATCTGAGAAGTGATCACCTTCGGTCTCACTGACTCTCATTCAATATATTCGTCCCCTCTGACAGGACCTCGAAGGCACTTAACATGCTCCGTTGTGACAAAAAGTTCTCATACTATAGGCAGACGGGTAGGCTGACCTTGAAGTGCCGTACATAATTGCAGGGTCATACTGGAGGAGTGTCGTTTCAGGGAAGTCAGAGGTAGGAGTGGGAAATACTCTCTACCAGGCAATGACTCTTCCTTATGGATTAATGCCTTCTACACATTTGTGATCTTAATTACCACACAGGGTTGGTTGATGTGGTACTCCATTCCAGTTGTACCTACATCTAACGAACTGTCATCGGTTATCCATATGACTTCACGTGTCTATCAGAGGAAACGGAAGCAATATAAATAAGCAGGGAAAAAACGGTACACTCTAGGTGTCAACTCTTTCGTAAGGGAGCAGACAATGGTGGTCGTAAAGACCATTACGGCCACTCTGATAGTGCACTGAGAAAGACAACGTAATGTAATGGTGAAAATATTTATTAAATTACTGTGGATAATTTCCCAGTGATTCGTTTTCGATCAAGCATACGGTGCATCTGAAAAAGTAGTCTTCTAGCGCGACAGTCTACATTCCTCTGCTGCAATCAAACTGAACTGGATCGACAACCCAGATCAGTACACTATCCCGACTCCTTTGGGAACACGAAGATACGACCGCAAGTTTTCGGAATCCAGCAATATACGTGTCCATTTTCGCAGGCTAGTATATAACTTATGAATTGAAAACCAACTGGATACAGTACAATCTATTCCGACCACCTACTAACGGATTTTCACGGTCTTAGAAATCATCCAAGGCGTCTGGCCCATCTATATCTGCATAGCAAAGTTTAGAGTGGACAGATAGTCAGCACAATCCGCATTCATCTTGTGTGTTTACATCCTCTCCAGACGCTCCACACGTACGTAGAGAACCTTACCCAAGCACGCAGGAACAGAACCGATTTCTAAAGAACCGTTTTGAACATCCGAGTATTGTCGGTTCGCGCGCCTAATCGCTTTGATCTTATTTTCCCAACATAAACAATTATTGTTTAAAGGCGCCAACTGCGTCTTAGCGAAATTAGATTGGGAGTATTGTTCCGTGTTTTGTTCAGATGTGGTGTGCATGTGCGTCAGATGCGGGACCAAAGGTGGGTGGCGTTTCGCATGACAAAAAAGAGAACGGTTCACACAGACTACTAGGAACCGGGCAAAGGGGTATGCAAGTTGTCTACACCACGAACCACAAAATTAATCCACTGATTCGACGACTAGTTAACCTGGTTTTCTCAAGCTTATTTCCCCAGCAAACTATGCCCACTATAGAAAAAAGAGCCGGGTTGCCCATCTGACAACGTCATAGCATTTGATTTTTCACTCTACTATTTTATGCACTGGCCAAAATAACTAGAAGAATACATCGCAAATAGTTGCTTAGATGAATTAGAGGCATGAAAAATAAAAGTAGTTGCGTCAAATGTTTCGCTTTTAGGCAAAAATTCATCGCGTGATCAAGCTAGTCAGAAGTTCTACTGAAAGCTGTCTTCTTTAAAAGTTTGAGAGGAGACTAGAGAAAGCAAGCATCTTGTATTGTCTGGTCAGCACAAAGACAAGTAACTGACAGTGATGGCTTTTATAACAACTGTGATTACGGATCTGTTAGCGCAGTGGACCACGCAAAGGATATGATCTGCTGCGTCTCTAAGACAGCTCAGGACTGCATCTGTAAACAACAAACGAAGATTTCCTGTAGTGACCCTGGCCGCAAAGGATATGATCTGCTGCGTCTCTAAATCTGAGACAGCTCAGGACTGCATCTGTACACAACAAACAAAGATTTCCTGTAGTGACCCTGGTAAATCTTCGAACATGTGAATTTCGGTGGCTACGAAGGACAGTGGTCGTTGAGTCAGGCAAATATCTGG
Source organism: Opisthorchis viverrini (assembly GCF_000715545.1). Taxonomy (NCBI): domain Eukaryota; kingdom Metazoa; phylum Platyhelminthes; class Trematoda; order Opisthorchiida; family Opisthorchiidae; genus Opisthorchis; species Opisthorchis viverrini. The sequence continues at coordinate 321,218 of NW_008751992.1, read as the reverse complement.
CTACAGAGGAATGCGACGTCTTCTGACGACAAGTCAATCAGCTATTTTGAAAAAATATGACTTCGAAACCCAGAGAGGCACGGGACAAATAGGTGTCCTGTAGACACCATGTTACCAGATTCGTCAAGTGTGTGCCCAGAAATGTCAGGAAGTCATCGGCCTCCTTCTCCGACTTTACGCGATGTGAGTAGAAACTGTTCATAATCTGAATAACCTGATGATTATGTTCTATGTCTCGGACCATTACCAGAATATCGCTGCTAATCGGCAATATAAATACACTCTATGACCCATAAGTTTATTTTTATCTTGAAAAAACCTTGTCTAAGCCTGAGTTTATTGGACTCCTCATTGCGAAACTTTCACCCTCTTGATAAACCTGGTTCAAGGACTTCAAACTGAGATTCTCAGTGCACAACAGTAGTCTATCGCTACACAAGTTAACACAAGTTAGGCATGATACCATATGGCCATAAGTAAATCGTGTATTAAAGTCACTGTGAATGTGTGAGTAACCCATTTTGTGAAGGGAGCTAATCCCTTGTCCTCGGCTACTCAGAAAATTGGATAAATTTCGATGAATGCCTGCCGACATAAGATCGACCAACAGATTTTCACCGGGTATTGAGCTAACTTATTTCCTGTGTGAGCGTGCGGCTGCTGAAACGTCGGTGCCAATTCCTGTCGATATTCCAGTAGTTCTTAGATGTATTCTCTTCGGTTGACCATGTTCACGTCCTAGATCAGTGCCATTAAAAAGTTCAAGCGACCCAGTTGGCTGGAGGAATTTGTTTGGGCCCCCTGCCTGTGAGTGGAAATTGACAAATTCGTCAATTTTCAAATTAGCTGCTTGTCTATGCCATTACAAATCCCTGGGTGTAAGTCAATCTCATTGGCGGAATGCAACTATGGTGGTAACGGAAAACTAAATTGGATCGGAGCACGAAATTCCTATCTTGAGCCAAAGTGAAGTTAGTATAGAAAGGCTAGGTAACGTATAAGGGTTTTGTACATTCAATCAGGAGACTTTGACAAAATTAATTACATACGTACTTTTAGTGCTTCCACATAGCTTTTCATAGACTGGAACAACGAGACCTAAGATATTACTTATTACTGACAAAGCAGTAGTGATAATAAGTATCTTCCATCCTATACTAGCAGTCTAGAATTGTGATTTCCAGATCCAGGAAAACTCGTCAACTGTGCAGTTTTGATGAGGCAAAAAAGTTTTACTTTCTACTAAGAAGCGTTGCATCCTAAGGTGACTGATGCAAGGTATCGTTCGAAGTATGCGAGGATTTCGTCGAAGCGCCGCACAATAATATGGTGATCAGATCCCGGATGCTCTAGTATCCCCCTAGATTTTTAGTGTTGAAAATAGGCTGTTCACTATAGGAAGATATTTTTGCTCCCAAAGTCAGTGGTGGTGTGCACCATTCAACTGACCTTGATGTATGTAAGATGCACTACAACACAAGTAAACGAAATGATGACAGAGCGATGTGTCCGGGTAAGAGCTTGATCGCATTTCTCGTTACAGCCGATTGGCCAGTGTAACCAGAGGTAACGTGATCAAACCGTTGCAGTATCAATGCTCGTACGTACGCTTCCTAAGTTCGTACATTCTGGGTATGCGAGCGAACTGTTACTACTTCGCCTGCTGTCAGACACTGATGTTTATTGGGAAGACTGGTGCCCAGTAGAGAGCTATTAACGTACTGTTTGAAACAATCAGATGGCATATACCAGTCAATTGGGCGGCAATGATCATTTTAACAGATTTCCTGTTGTTAGCAATGTGTCACTCGCTTCACTCATCTTGTTGTACACCAGCTCAAGGCACATTTGTCTAGTTCTTCACCTTCTGTCGTGTAGAAGAATAACTAATGCAGACAACACAGTAAGTATAAAGATCTATTAGAGCAGCATAACCCAGGTCAAGAAAATCCAGTGCAACCAGAGCGGTAACACCTTAAACACAAAAGCAAAGCGGGGTCCACAATCTACTTGCAATATTTTGAGAATGCTGGTGAAGTGGAGGAGAGAGTCAGTGTGAACTAACTGTCAAGCAGTCCGACCAAGTCCGCTTAGAGAACAGCCCCCCAAATATATATTCCCCTCAACCATTACAGTGTTCTTCAAGAATCTTCTGAATAATCTCGGTCCTTACTTTACTGCAGACGTCATCAGCAAGCACATGAACCTCAAAAGCCTGAAAATTGTACTGCACTCTTGATGAAAATGGCCTCCAGAGCAAGTGCATGGCCTCTATTGTCCATTACATACACAGACGGTTTCATCGTATTTATTGGAACCATTGATTAATCGGCATAACATCAACTCTTTGGAGTATTGATAAAATGTGAGCTAAAGTCTCTCTGGTTTTATGATATCAACCATTCCATCTGGGTTTCGTAATTTCCGATCGTGTTGTGCACTCTGGGCCAAACTGGGTCAGTAGAATGTGAAACGTAGTTCTCATAAGGTTCATTTGGACTTCTCTACAAGGTCCATCCCCCCTAATTCTCAAGAAGAGATATACTCAAGGCCTGTTCGTTGCAGGCCAAATTGCCAGACAGTAGTACAGATTAGCAAAACTGCGTTGCACTCCTCGTGTCCGCCTGGACATGAGCGTACGTTCTGAGAACTTTAAAGTCTATAACGGTTCTCTGGGACCCATTCGACCTTAGCGTGAGTTTTCATCTAATCGGAGGAGGGCGTTCTTGCTACTCTGTATAGATAGGCGATCTGCGATTCTGCAATACTCCGTTTTTACCAGTGACTCATCACCGTTTATGACCACACCCAGCCTAGGCAAATACGTCCCAGTTCGAGTTAGCAGCTACGTTAATTTTTTCCTAATCCTTCCAGGAACATGGCGTCTAGCTTGAGAAAATTCGTATTATTTTCACTTACAAAAGGAAAAAGAGTACAATTGAAAGAGTACGACGATGAAATTCATAATCTGCAGTCGGTATTCATAGGTTCATTTCTGAGGCGTATCCGTGTGATACAACTATCTTCTCACTGATGAATGGCCATTTACGTGATCTAATTTCTTACAGAACGATCTCGGACATACACTCACGGGGTGACCTTTGTAGCTTTTTTCCGTTGGTATGGATTCAGAAATACGGAAACCGCCTAAGCCCTGAAGACTCATATTTGGCTTGACCTCCAAGATTCCACCTGACTGACTGAAGTCCGTAGAAGATTCCTTGCTGTCGTTGTAGAAGTGATCTTGTAGAAATTTTCAGCGGGTCGTTGTGCGTTAAATTATGGTCCAAATTGGATACTAAACAAATCCTTCTAGTCTTTTCGCTCACCAAGTAACTAATCTAAACTTTGTCAGAAATACGGAAGAGTTGAGGCGGACATGCTGATCTTAGTTTGCAGCTACGTGTTCCTTCAACTTTGCAGGAGATACAAACCAAACAAATTGCTGATTAGCCGAAGGCCACCAACACTGAATAATATTCGCACAATCAGATACACAAGAAACATAATCGTTGTTCAAACTTGTGGACTTAAATTTAAGGATGCAGATACAAAACATTAGCATACAGTGATTGCATTGGTTCGAAATTCCATCAGCAAAACCAAATCAGACCGCAAACCTGTGTGCCAAATTACGATGTTACTATAATCTTTCCAGTACACTCAGTTGTACGACATTTTTGGTGCTTTAATTCAGGGAAAGACTGCTCCCTGGCTCCCTGGTCCGCATGTTCTTTTCAGGCTGGGAATGAATCTGGGAGAACTTCGATAATGCATGGTAGAAAATTGGTCACCCTTTATGCTGTCTATTTGGAGAAACCCGCCCAAAAGAGAAATACGACTAACCTATACAAAGATAATCTGGCAAAAGGTTATCAGCTGGTATCTGAGGGAACTATGGTCACCATTATTTTTGGCGATACAGACTTAAAGTGGGTGGCACCCTACTAACTGAAAAACGATCATTCCATATTACTGACGAACTTATAGTAGTATGAAAAGATCAGCATTTTCTTCAACATTGGAGCCTAATTTTAGAATGCCATGCGCGAACATCGAAACACGCTGCACAAATACCACATAAGAACGTTAAATGCCTAGTTGGATACTGTGTCCCGAAATCTGAAGTTGGACGGCAGAGAACTGAAAGTGAAACCGTGCAAAAACTTCAAGGCTCGCGAGAACCATGATGCCAGTCTTTGTGCTGTGCTAGACACACCACTCTTTCTTTATTGATTTTAGACCCGCATTTATACTCATGAGGGCATCTTATTCCATTATGTTAGCTATGATATCAGGAGTAGTGGTGTTTCTTGTGGTCTATGATACAGGTTCTTAGTATGGATGCTTGCTCCAGGACTTTTATGATGCTCCATAACCTTGAGTCCATTGGTTGTTAATCAGGTAACTGTTGAGCTGTTCACTGAGCCCGTCAATGAGCTTGCAAACCAAAAAATTGTCCCGGATGAGTTCATTGGCTGTTGATCAGGTGGCTATTGATCTGCTCAACGAGCTTGGGAATCAACTTAGACAATGAGCTTGCAATCAACCTTTGACACCTCGCTAAATCTGGATTCACTTTGATGAACTTGGTCGCCGTTGAAGCAAATTCCACTGAGCTTTGTCACAAGTGGCCCTAACTAGCGCATCCATTCATATGGGCTGATCATACTTAATTAATTCATTTTTATAGAAGTTGGCTTCCATGAAACAAATATACCTCAGCTGTAACATTTTGAACTCCTTCATGGTGATACTTTCATATCTCCAGCCGAAAAATCATCACTGCTTTTATCATTGTGTTATTTTTGAAACGCCAGGATTTTGAAGTTGATTTCGTACAATTTTTGGAAAGTTCTGATATCAAAAAAAGAATCTATAGAATAACTTGTAGCCAAAAAAACAGATTTCAGAGTGACTCGGCTAATAAAACATACCTACTTCAGGACTAGACAGGGGTCCTTTTGAATGTATTGGTCCCCAAATGGATTTTTAAATACTGCTCTGGGTAACTTGGTACCACAAAGCACAGCACTGTAACAATATAGTGATGACACTGTAGGTTCGTCTGTAAACTATGTCATCGCATTTGGAATTTTTGGATAACTGAGCTCCTCAAACACAAATAAGTAGTTGAGTAAATCACGAATCTTTCAGTCATTCGGTGGATAGCATACCTATCGCCAACCATTAAGTTGATCTATGTCTATAACATTCTTAAGAAAAATTGTTGTCCTTTCGAGTATGACCTAGGAGGCCGAAAGATTTTTTTGTTTTTTGGATACGTGAAGAAATGCCAATTTACACATGGGTGCTCAAATTGAAGCTTTCCCCCAATCGGTTAAAAACATCTGCGAGGGTTAGTGTAGTGTATAATTAAGCTTCTCCTTGGAGTTTTCTACGGTGTCCGGAAGATTATTAGTCACCCGCAGTCTCGCTGTATACTCACCACTATTCTAAAGCTCCATCAACGCTGACTGTTGTTTTATGGATTGCAACCGGCAGGCGATCTACTAAACGGCACATGAGTTTTATCTCCAAACGTTTCCAGGATAGTTTAACAGCTTGAAGTACAGAGAATGACAATCTCCGCTGACGTCTTGTTTGAATCGATAACTTCAAAAACTGCTTAGACTTTTTCTTTTAAAGCGACGACGGTTTTACCGCCATAGAGAAACGGGACACAATGGTTCCACAAGAGACCTTCTTTCATGCCAAATGGACCTGTCTAATTTTTTCTACAAGTATGACCTAAAAACAACATGGTTTAGTGAGACACTAGTTAAACGATTGCTGGGATATCTCTGACAGCACACGGAAGTTTTCTCTACTCTTGCTCTCATCAGGTAGAGACAGTCCATGAGTTTCCGTCAACGTAATGTCCGACCTGAACTCATACTGAAAGCATTTAGGGAATGCACCCATTTACAAACTAGCTTGGTAGTGACCCAACTGAATCTCAGTTGGATTTTCGTTTGTGGCACCGTCGTCATCCGCCTCTACGTCGTTGTCGTTATCATCATCAACAACATCGGCAGCAGCGACCTCATGGATAGCAGCAAAAACAGTGGTTACTCATGCTTAACTTCCTTACGGACTTTTAGGAATGAAACCCCGGGCAATAGTGAACAGAAACGGAATGTTCGGGAACTTGTTTTGGAATAGCTCAGTATTCCTAGAAGTGTCAATCATCTACGGGACAGGTGCGTGGTACAGAAGATAAGTTCGAGAGATCTATGTTGGACTAGCGAGTGCGTTTGTCCGTGGCTTTACTACTGATACACTCCGCGCATGCTGCATCATTTTCGATGGAAACATGCAAGTTTTTCAGATTCCTTTTTTCAACTCATGCAACGTCTAACAATGTCCTACGCCTAAATCAACA
>NW_008751992.1:297068-312153 GCF_000715545.1 Opisthorchis viverrini | reverse complement strand
AGAGAGAACAGAATCAAGAAGGTGCTTTGGTTAGGTTCAACATCTTCGCTGTGTGTGTTAGGAGGGGCCGGAAATGCCCCCAGCTGTGTTTCGCCACCCGACGCCAAATCTTAAAATCAAATTTAGGTATGGTATTCCAGGGGGTTCACTTAGATTTTAGGTCTTCACTTCAATTTTAGATTGTATTACTGCAGATGACAATATCACCAGTTTATTGGAGTTTTGTGGTATCGCATAGCTCCGGTATTGCTTTGTCTTGTCTAGCCTGTGCACTAAATGAAGTTTTCAGGATCACAAGAGCTCCACTTTACACTAGATCCGAATGAGCCATTACAAATATACCGCATTCTCTGTATCTCATTACCTATCATCAATGGCGCGTTTCCTGCATATTGTCATTTGTTTTATGGTTTGACTAGCTCTGACGACTGAGTTGCTAACGCTATCTGCTGCTTAAGTCTCAAACCTCCAAGTCATAGTTGTGTCCTGATAGTGATCACAGTTAGTGGATAGTGGTACTGATTTTTCAAATGTATCAATAAACTGTTGTGCTCAGAGGTACCTCTATGTCATAGGTCTATTTACTGAGCTGGATACTCCGTCTCAATAATTCGAGTGAATCGGATCATGGACTATCGCTGCGATTACCGGGGGCTTCCAGACCGACATGGTGCCCTAAAATAGGTCCTGAAAATGTTCACAAATGGTGTTCCCTAGGCGTCCTAAGTTTCTAGTTGGATTCTGTGCTTACAACGCGTCCGTTCGACTGGTTCCCCTGCTATCTTGACACAGTGGAAGTGTCGGTTCAAACTGAGTCAGTCCTGAAAAGTCATATCTAGCAAGTAAGCTTGTATCGTTCTAACTGAGGCTCAACAGTTGGAAGTCGGTTACACGACATTTTGCTTTCAGTCGAAAATTTTCAACCTTAGTGTCACTCACCCACCAATCGTACTTGTGCGGCAAGTGAAAAAAGTTCTGTTTCACACTTGCACACCAACTGATATGACGCGCCTCTGCTCCGTGACAGCACACAGATAACGTCTTACCGACTGGTGGCGGCAGGCCTACTGCTGAATCGCACAAACCAGGAAAGAAATCACAGCCAAACGTGCTTTGCATTGACAGCAGATTTACTGTCAATACTGTCAGTCAGTTAGTTCACCAGCCACAAACCACGTATGAAGGATACGTTCTGCTACAGTTCAAGTCACCTGAAAATTGGGGATATAACCAGGCAATGGAGACGATGGAGCAATCCAGTATTTCTTGATTTGTTGCTCTAAGAGAATATGAAACTGGAAGTCCACGCAGCGAAGACGATAGCTTTGCTACAAGGGAGCCACTGACTACACGATTGAGCGATATTTTCCAGTGTCACCCCATTAATTGGTTGAGTCCCGGATTTCCCATCCAGGGAGGCGGCATTTGTCAACCTGACTGAGTTTACTATTTAGTGTTCTCATATTTCTTTGCTAGGTGACAGACTGTTAACCTCTTGGTCGCTTCTACTCAGCACAGGGCTGCGAAGCAGACAGTCCTCCGGCATGCGGAGTACCTGACCTAACCAGCACAAACAAACAAACAAACAAACAAACTTGTCCGCCGTGGGAAAGTTCCGTTTTTCTAGAAACTATCTGCCACACCTCATTAGTGTTAATCGGATGTTTCAACCAGATCCGGCCAATGCTTCAGAGACGCTGAGAATTATCCTACATTCTCTGGGCGTAGAGACCCCTCCTCAATCAATAAAACACTGTGGATCGCGCCATCACAGTATATGCTCCGCTCTTGACAGGCAAATTGGTGTCATGGGGTCCCGTAGGTGCCGAATTTACGCGATGAGTGCCCTGATTTTTCCGATTCGAGAAGTTATCTTGTCCCCAGCTGGTCCACCGGAACTTATATAACTACACAGGTAAACAACTTTATCAACTACGTTAAGTGTATGGCCTGCAATAATGAGGTTTGGGTTAGCTCCCATCCAGCCTTAAAGCATTACCTTACACTGTGCATGTATGAACCCTATAACAAACCCGTGTAGCAGAATTATTTGTTTTATCTAAGACGTCTCTGAAGGACTTAAATCAGGGAAAACAACAACAATCTAGAAGGAATATCTATGGATGACATGTCCCATCAAAGTTCCTGAAGTCAAAAGCAGCATTCCGGTAAAAAAAGCGACCAACTTTCGACGTTTGAAAGAATAGCGGAATAGCGATTATCTCAGAGTAAAGAAATGGTCGTTGCATTCTTGGCCAGGGCGAAATCAAGCTTGGTTCTCACGAGTTTATCTCTTTCGATAATCGAGGAACCTGTGTAAAAAATAGCAGATGGCACCTGGGATGCGATGGCAATCAAGCTAATGTCATGATGGTTGTCACATGACGTCCCTGTGCCATTTTTGCTATTTGGATCAACGTCAAGGGGCTTTATTTCGCTGTTATTCTATTTTTTCCAGATCCTTAGTAGGTTAGTGAGACTGCTCAACAAAGCTTCAGTAACGGCTTTGAAAAGTGCCGGTTGCAGACCATCCGGACCTGGGGCTATGTTGCCTTAGAAGGATATTTTATGCTGGATTTATGTTACCAACGACGGATTTGCCGGCTTGTTCCGTACTTCGTGCTAATTAAGACTAATTTAACTGTACCAATATACTGTCCAGTATATATCTAAAGACGACGGTTTCACGAATGAATTCTCGTTCCGTCCTTTTCACAATTTGTTTTGCTGATGTCTGTCCTCTTTTGGCGGGTTGGTCGAGTGAGCAGAAACGGGGCTAGGCTGTTACCTGTGGTGAAAGCCTTCTCCATCTTGTAGGCCTTCGCAATCCACCAGCGTTCTCTGTCACTCTCCAAGCTCTTGATTAGCAGGCGACTGAGGGGTCTGTGTGCGCCAAGGTAGTCGCTAGTTGCTGGTAAGGCTTTTTTGGCAGCACACATATATCGACTATATCCAGTTTTGACTTAGCTGGGAAGGATGGATCGGACAGACGGTTCTAAAAGTTGACAGCATATCTTCATTAACTTGCTTGCATTCAACCTCCATTCAGCCTTCGTCATCGGAATGACTGTGCGTTTTCAGAGGCTTTCCAGCCGGATCAGATCGACAGAAACTCGTAGAATTTGCTGAACTGAGTTGCTCTGTTTCGACATGCTGAAAGAAAGTGAAGTGATAATCGAGCCTGCATAACTGCGTGATCCGAGTCAACTTGTGTACCTCAGAAGGAACGACAACCTTTAATTGGGACTCTAGATCAGTTACTGGGGGCCGCATGATCCAGCTGAGTCCACTACTGGCTTTCACGTAGTGATCTTTAACCAACTGAATGTGAGCGTTTTTGCTGCACCTTCAAAGTGGCCAGAAATAGACGATTTTCACTGCCATAAGCGTCGACTTCAAGACCACCACCTGCGTGATTTCCAGGCTCAGTAGTCGAAACTGAACATTCATGCCAACCGTCACAGTGATAATATCTGTTCTCCATCTGATAGATTCAGCTAAAGCCCGTCCTTCTCAGAGTCAAAACGGCAGTCTTCAGAGACGTTTGCCCATACGATAAATGAACATCGTTTACCACAGGTCTTAATTAAGCCCAACGACAGCACAGTGCATGTACGATCATTTTCTGGGGTCCAGTCCAGTAAAGGTCTTTCATTCTTGCGACTGAGTGCACTTCAAACACCACAGATGCCACGAGCCATTACGTTAGGATCGCCAGACACCAGAAGAGTGAAACGTTAAATATATGAGCAGTTTAAAGTGCATGGCCGAAATGGAGTCAAGTAATCATGTTCAGGCGACACAACGTATGTCAGAAGAAATGGAAAGCCCAATTTGACGTAGAGCACTAACATTGAAGGCTGAAACGTGGATACCGCGTCTATAGTTAAGTATGAGATTACCTTGTTCTGTTTTGCTGGGAAACAAAAATGGTCAGAAGACTGATCGGTGGACTGAACTCAGCGCATCATTCGATGGGTAGGGCGGGGGTGTGGGTGAGTCTCTGTGAACGAAAAGCCACAGATGCGAGTTATATCTCCCATCCAGGCCGAAGAAGAGGATCTGGTTGGGGCATTCTACCTTGAGCCTCCGAGCCAAAAGTCTGACCCACAAGGCAGTGGGAAAGTGTAGGGTTTTGTTCCAGGATTCTTATGCAAGCTTCTGTTTTAAGAGTCTGGATTGCGAGTTTTTCTTGAGGAACCTTTCTTAGAGCCAATGACTGAATAGGCTGACTCACTTAGCTTCAGGGGCTGGCCTGGCCTGGAGTCAAGCATAAGTGTCTGACTCCTACTTCGGCTGCTTATAGCAGGTATCTAATCGAAACCAAATCGTTTGGCCTTAAAAGTATTACATCCGTAGTGAATAGTGAGCCGACGGTCACGGTGCGGATTTTGGTGCTGACATTTTCCAGCCTATCCTTCGTCTATGGAAGACAACATCGCTGCTTCCATAATTTTGGACATGTCGTACATGTCTAGATGAAATACCTTACTGTCTTCACACTTCTACCAAAGGGATTAGTGCGAATTTACCTCCAGGTAGTATCTTAGTGAGATTTCTCACAGTATGAGGACTTGCTGTTCTTCGCCCAGCTGCTCCCCAGTGGACGTCCCGTCATGGTTTAACTCTAACGAATTGGGTTTCAGCTACTTCAGTCCGCAAGATCATTGTGGCACTAAAGTCCTACCATCACGTTCAGGTGAGAGCTGTAGGTCCAGTTAACTATCACAAATTTCCTGCGGAAATGGATCAAGTTAATTTTGAGGAGAAACTCTCATCATAAACACAGGTTTCATAATCTGACAACGACATGTTTTCCACTGTGGGATAACCAACGCATCTGGTTGGGACCAGGACAGCTGTCAGATCACAACTAATAAGAAACTTAAAGTCGGAGAAGCTAGGAGCCACCAGAGTCCTGACTCGCGGGCCGACTGATGAGCACAACCAAGTTATCTTACTGTCGTTGTTCGAGGCGTCGAGCTTTCCGCTCACATCACTCAAGCACAAACAGTTCGCCTGTTCAGGGGCAGGGATTCAGATGCCTCCAGCGTGCGCTAGTGGAGTAGTGGTAACACGCTTGCCTCGCATTTCAGATGTGCGGAGTTCAGACCCCAGCACGACGAAGGATATACACTGCTTACGAACCCTATTAAGAGCGAAACTCGAATCCAATGCCTCCCTTATTTGGCGTGGACTCACCACAAAGTTATTGCGAGGACAGAAAGAAGGTTGTCCAACTGAGATTCATGTGAGTGTGCATTTATAAAATCCCGCAGCCACCAATACCTGGAGTAAATAATGTATGTGCCATTTTTGGGATCGAACCAAGCCTTCTTGAGTTTAGCTCTCACCCGTCGTCTTGGTATGTTTCACGAACACAGAATACAGACACGGTGGAGCTTTACAATCTGTGGAGAACGTTCCCCTTCGCTTATTGCGAACGAATAGGCTAATTTATTCGTGCCAGGAGCTAGCTGTTTTCACGGACGAATTCGGGTGGCTTACAACGATATTCGCTCCTCCGTCCCTCATGGACCAATCAGATTTCAACTAAACGTCACCTGCAATAACTTATTTGGTGATAGCCCTGCTACATGAGACTTGATGAAATCGCTACCAAATGTACTTCCCTGTATCCATCAGATCCAGTCTGTTAGCCAGCTTCCTCCGGAATAAATACTTTGTCTCACATTCTTCACATATTTATTCACATGGTTTAAAAAAATACGAATGCTGGACTTTCTGAATTTATGATGTTTGAACAGAGTAATAATAGACGTCTTATGCCTCTTCAGACCAGCTCACAATGGGAAGACGTCCTAAGGCACCGTACGTCCTCGGATTTCAGAAACTCTTTCCATCCCACAGACACGACTTTTCTTCATCCTAAAACATCAAAATACCCAAACCATGTGTTGGAAGGTTATCGAACGGGTTCGAACACTCACCATCAATCAGTAGTCCTGGGAGGGGAAACTCCATGGGGCTGTGCAACGCTCACTGCTTCACGCAACCGTTCAAAAGAAATTACTCGTACATGTAAGTTTTCTTTTATTGTGTTTCTACTGAGTATTTTTCATTAAAATCGGGCAGATAGAAACTAATGTGGTTTTTATCAGCATTCCATGAATTTCAGGTTAATTGTTGGTACATGATAGGAATTTTATAGTCATAGGGGGAAGCTTGTTTTTGCAAGCACACTATGCAGGGGTCAATTTACATAGCTTGCTTCAGAGTGAGATTCTTCCCAAACTAATTCTAGGTTGCGAACTGATTTCTACGTGGCGAGCTTGTATAAACGAAACTCCCAGATTCCTTATAGTACAAAACCGAACAGACTTGATACGTATAGTTTATGTATAGCTTATAGGCTTATTGATTTAGAAATAAGTAACATCCTCACTGTCTTTATCTATTTGTTCACTCAANATGTTTCCAAATTTAATAGAAGAAAACGCACGTTCACCCACAACGCCAGATTTTTAGAAAGTCAACGAAAATCTGTTTCTTCTATTGACAACACACCGCATGATGCACTTTGTTTGCAGAGAACAAAAGAACAATTTCCTTCTGGACACTCTGTCCTTCTTGTAGCTCATCGGGTGGGTCTGGTCCTTCACTTACTATCAAACGTATTTCATACACAAACACTCGATGACGCCCCGCACTCGTTTGCAAAATTAAGTTAATATTTAATAGAGTTTTTCATCCTACGGATGAAGCCGATCTATGCAGTACAGCTGAGAAGCACTGTGCAGTTGTTTCATCCCTGTTGGGACAAAAAGTGACATCAACTTGGGTTGGCACGTGCGTTGAATTTTTTCAATAAATCATCAGTTTTCTACATAATGCTAGTAAACTAGCCGGACCAGGTCAAGAAATCACAAAATTTACTAGCAAGCATGATGGAGTTTGGTGACCACTTGATGTCTTAGTTGCGAGCGTGGACTTTGAACATGAGGAGATCGGACCCTGCCACATCCCACTGAAGAGTACCAAACAGGACGAGACGGGTGTTGGATTTCCTTTAGCACCGAATTCTGCTGTTTGACTGGTAGATTGGCTTCTTTTTATCTCGGAAGAAGCAGACTTACAAAACTCCCATAGGATCAAGGTTTATTTTGGAATCCCCAAGTCGCTTTTAGCCGAATTCCCAGATTTAACAGCATTGCTACCTGGTTGGCACATGGCAGTCCTTTTTGTTGAATTGCTTGTCACAATGAACACCGTATTCAGGCTATAGTGACGAATAGTGAAACTTTGTGGAGTGCGGGACAGACAGGCTATTGCTACTGATGCTCACGAAGAACAGATACCCACGGTTGTTTTGGAAGGTTGTTACGCAGGACACAGATAACGGTCTTTCTCGATTAGGGACGGATCCACACTAAATTTTATAAGGCTATAAACGGCTGGTCCAAGTTGGCAAGCGACTCGTGTTACTGGGTGCCTGTTGGAGTCACTACTGCTCTATAAAAGCCTAACTGACCTCTTTTTTGTTCGTCCTGTCTATTTGTTTCGCACCTCACACTCAGTCAGGTCTTAACGCCCCCCGTTTCAACAGTTATAACAGACTGTACTGTTTGCTGCGCTACAGCTGCACCACCTACTTTTCCCCCGCAGAAGTGATCCTAAACACTTGAAATGAACCTCTAAGATTCAGTGCTCAGCACATTGGGCCTAATAGATTGTTGTAGTGAAGCGTCCAGGGTAAGAGGTAGCGTCATGACCCTCTTCTGGGTTTTCGACGTCTAATCTTGGTGGTATAACCGCAGCTAGATATGTGCAGACAGGGAGTAAGCAAATTTTGTCAGAAAGAGGCACCTCCGCTTGACCGGATACCTGCTGCTACATGTTTTTTGGGGGGGAATTTTGTGAAGACGGCTCATGTTTGCTTTATTCGCCTACCTGGATTCTAGTGGAGTGAAGCTCGGAAACTACCTAAAACGTTAGTCATTACACAGTAGGTGCTCCGTTGAAAGGGCGAGATGCACAGACAACACTGTGTTTGTCAGTGACGTGAATGCGTACGTAGTGACTAATGACCGTAGTGGCTGGTTCGGGTGACAGTCCTGGGTTAAATGCAAGTGAAATGGATACTGAGGAGAGCAAATGAAAATTTTTGTGCGATTAGAAACACTAAATTTAATGACGTCCATCATTGATCCAAGTGTGCTTCCTGTACAGAGGGAGGATCGAAAGCGAGTTGCGTAGGCGTGAGTCATCCACAGTCGTCGCTAAAATCTTCAAAACTGCAAGACCTAAATGTGACTGACAAAAGTTTGTAGAGTCCCTTGAATAGTTGGAACGAGCCATTTAGTCGATATTTTTACGTGTTTCGAAGACTCAAACGCCGGTTGGGCTAAACCAGACGGCCATATGGATTTTTACATGGTTATCTCCTCCTGAACACGGCCAGTCATAATAGTTTTCTGTTGAGTGTAAAGTAAGTGGATGCTGTGGACAATTATATCCGGCCAAGGCTATTTGTTGGAAGTCCTCCATGTAAATATTGGCTAAAACTGGGGATATTGGAGATCCCATTGGCCTGCCTTGTTCTTGTGAGTAAACAATTGTGTCAGAAACAAACTTATCAAGACTCAAACACACTCTTATACCCCCAACCTAATCATCCACCGAGAGCTGCGTCCGTTCCCCAAGTGTCGTGTCTGCCAGTAACAACCTCTTAGTTATCTCCAGAGCATCTGCCCTAGGGATGTTTGTGTACATTGATATTACGTCAAAACTCACGAGGACTTCGTCCATCTCCAAAGGAAGCCCTGTGACCTTGTTGGCAAAGTCGTACGAATTCCTAATGAAGGTGCTTGATTTGCCCGTGAGCGGTTATAGTATACTGGCTAAGAATCTGGCCAGTTCATGCAGCGGCGAGACTATACCATCCACTATTGGCCTTATCGGTACATCTGCCTTGTGGATTTTTGGCATTCCGTAGAGTCGCGGTTGAATCGAACTTTTGGATACAACCGATACCACTTACCTTGCCCTAAATGGTTTATTACGGATCTTAAATATCTCCCAACTTCAACCTTACTCTTATTCATTATTGAAGTAATACTGCTACCGGTAGTTTGTCGGTAGGGTCCATCGGCGAGGTGTTGCCTGACCTTTTGAAGATAGTCGCTCTTATTCATCACTACTGTGGCTTTACCCTTATCGGCCTTGGTAATGACAATACTATCTACCTGTCTCAGTGTGTTCAACGCTCTCCGCTCTGATGGTGCAATATTTGGAGCTCCCGGCTGTTGGGATTTCAGGACTGTGACCGGTTGTATCCGTAGCTTCTCAGCTTCCGCTGAAGGAAGCTTTTGAAACACTGACTCTACACTAGGAATTATCTCCTCCGCTGTTATTACTTTTTTGCTCACAGCGAAGTTTATCCCCTTTTCTAACAGACAGCGTTCGTCTTCACTCAGTGGTCTGTCTGACAAATTAACTACACTACAGTAATTGTTGGATGGTTTCTTCGTTTCTATGACCTTTCTGGGGCCCTGATTCATGTAAAGCAGCTGTTGGGACGTACGGATCTTTGTCAAAAAGTGTCGGCAAGCCTAAAAACCCACAGTAAAATTTGCTCGTGTTCCAAAGACGTTTTCCATTTCTGGAGGAAATGCTTGTGCTCAGGCCGCCTGTTTTACGAAGGTGTCGGTAACCGAGGTTGCTCGTATCACTAATTCCATATGGTGGCATACCCTATTCCTAAAATATCCATGATTTTTTCTACGGAAAACCGAAGGTGTCGGTAACCGAGGTTGCTCGTATCACTAATTCCATATGGTGGCATACCCTATTCCTAAAATATCCATGAATTTTTACTACGGAAAACGTAGGTCGTATTTCCCACCATGAACCATAACGGAGAACTGTTTTCAATGGTCGAGAACGCTTGAGATGACTAATCTTACAGAAAACCGTTTTTTGTTTCTCCTTCTTTGTCTCCCAAAGCTTTCTGATAAACTTACACTGACGTCCTAAAGTGCTCACACTGATCTCGGCGGCTTTTCGTAAATTCTTTCATAATTGCCTTGGTTGCCGAATACTTAAGGTGTTATACTATCCTTTTCCTCACCAATTAGTTTGACAATCTCCTCCACGGATAAATTCCAGTGTTTCATTTACCGCAAAATTAAAGGACTTGTGTACCACCAGTTAGAATCCATCGCGTTTATCGTACCGTAAACATCGATGAGGCCTTTTAGGGTAAGCTGTCGGATAGATTCATGCAGAGAAACAACGATGGTAGTCGTACTATTAAGGTCACAAGTAATTTCCTAGTATTGAACGGACAGTCTAAAACAGACTCCTGTTGACTGGTGTGAGTAGCACAACTCAGTTTTCATTGGAAAGACTACTCTGCTTGCTTTTGGTTAAAGGAATTGTGTTTGCCAAGGCCAGTTGGTTGAAGTAAGGTAGGAAGAATTCCTGGATTATGCCAGACAGTGGAGCTGATATCAGATGGCTGGTGATTTGTCTATTAACATCAGTCATTTTATGAGCTAGCTGTAGTCGTACACACACAACTGGAGAATCTATTTTGTTGGCTCTTTGGAGTATGAGTAGAAGCGGAAAACTTAGTATGATGTACCTGCGATAACGTTGCTTCCTCGACTCATTTTTGAGGTGCTTAAAGCCTGCAAAAGTTGTTAGATGTCGTGTACTTTGATAAACACGGTATAATAAGGGTCGTAGCGAAAAATACTTTGTAGAAATCGGCACGAGAGGTTAGGCGAGGGTTGTATTTGAACGAATGCTGGTATAACAGGGGATACACGGGATGGGATTTTCAGGTCGTATCCACGTAACCAACTGTTGATCCTTTTGTTGTGCTACCTTTAATCTGTTTTTTTACCTTCAGGTCGATCTTACCGTTTCTATATTAGTGGAGACCATACGAAAACTCCTCATTTACCACCCAACCCTTTGCAATAAGAAAAGTAAAGAACAAGCCGAGCATCTCAGATGTGCTGACAATTGCAGGCGCTCTTTAAGCTGGTTACAGACCTGTACAATTATCAATGATTTTAAACTTGGGTGTATTGACAAGGAAAGCCCGCCGATCACTAAACATTGAAAACTGACAGGCAGTAGGGTCAATACATTAAGTGCCAATAGTCCTCACTGTTTTTCCAATTACCCTATTAGCTCAGAAATAGTTCAAGAACATCCTATTTGTTGCTTGAAAACCAAGCAGACATATTTCGTTCATTAGTTTGGCTTCGTGAAAGAATATCATACAAATTAGACATGTTGACAAAGGTGTCCATGGTCATCAACTCCAGAAATATGAGGTTGGACTAGTTTCACTGACTCCCCACTTTAAATTCAGCGGGCACTTGCTTCTTGCGTTGACCTAGGATCGTCCGCCGTAAATCGCATCATAGTTGATATTTCCTCGGTAACTACGGAGAGGAAAATTCAAATCAACTCCGGTGCAATCGATCAAGGTTGATCGACTTTACATTTGTTTTGCCCTTACTTTTTCGGTAGAAATTCAACTGGCCCTTTCCAACGAATGTTGTGCAACGCTATCCAGAAGAAAATCAGGAATACGTCAAAAATGAGCTAACTACTCTCGATAATCATCAGTAGCCTTATGACCAGATGCATCTGAGGGTGCCCTTACCCCTCGTTGTGGTAAAAGTAGAAACGAAATTGTCTGTCACTTCGAAGACTGAAAACGTGAACTTAGTGTCTTTTTTGTTAGTTCAGTACTTTTGTTCTCGTTGACGGTCTTCTCATTCGATGCAAACAGGTTTCAACAGAGATTTTCGGTTTGAACTCACCAACCGCCGCTTATACCATCAAGTGAAACCCCCAAATCCATTCACAAGACCAAAACTGGCAAACCAAGTAAATCCGTGTTTAATGACGTCAGACAACAACG
Organism: Opisthorchis viverrini; assembly: GCF_000715545.1. Classification (NCBI taxonomy): domain Eukaryota; kingdom Metazoa; phylum Platyhelminthes; class Trematoda; order Opisthorchiida; family Opisthorchiidae; genus Opisthorchis; species Opisthorchis viverrini. Next base: position 300,248 of record NW_008751992.1, on the reverse strand, counting down.
TTCTACATCAAGGGGAACCCCTCTGGAAGATCGGTGACACGGTGAACCCGATTCAGTTGGACTTCAACGTCCCGGATTATGTGACCCAAAGAAATGATGCAGAAAGTGCATCCTGGAAATTATGTCCCCCTACAAAATATTGTGACAATAGCGAATGCAATTCTGATCTGGAGGCTATCACTTCTAAAACTGTCTCAGAAGCCAGCCAGCTTCCAGATCCTACATCCGTAATACCAGATGTAGAAAGGATGAGACGCGATATAGCAAACGGATGGACACTACCATCAGTTGCCTTCAAGTACGCCGTACCCTCTGCATCATGCTGTTATGAGCCCTGTTGCGAGGATGTTCAGGCACAAGACGGTAAGCAGTTAGTTACTGCTTTTACTTCTAGGTCTTGAGCTTACTGTGCTTGCTCTGCGGTGCGATTTTTCTGACTTCATGTAATTCATCGTAGCGGGAAATTGAATCCTGGCTATTGTTCGTTACCGTTGCATGTCAATTAGGTGAAGATTTCCGCACATATTTCTGACCATATTTACAGTACAAGACACTACGCTGATATTCTCGTAGACAGTGCCAATTCATTTTTACCTGAACTTGTGAAAGATTATCCAATATTGATCTCCCTACTTTAAGGAACTGACTGTGAGTGATAACAGTCTCCTTTAAAGTTGGAAGAGGCTTTGGGGGAACCCGACGTTACTTGAAATAGGCAGAGTTCCTTCTAACATACTTGTATGTTCTGGCTTATTGGGGGTAAAAATTTCCCACGACCGTTAACTCGTTATGATACAGCAACCCGATTTCTGCTCTAAAATTTCGTATTTTCATATTTTTTATCCTGTTCAACCATAAATGAGTTTCCGATATTTAGTTTGGTTTGTTTTGATCCGAGGTATGGTGCCCTGCAAAACTGCCGTGGAAAGCCATTTCGGGTCTGAAGAGGACACGGAAAATTGCGCCGTATCATGACTATAAAATAAAATACTCTAAATGTTCAAAAACGAGATTACGAAAAATCGGGCATGGTGATCTGGGTAAGTGAGGTCACCGAATGGGGTCAAACCCAGATGGATACTTTGTATTTAAGCTTCCTTAGAATAACGGGAGATGCAGGACAACCCAGAACAGGTTCTTGTTTAAAGCTATCACCCGTATCTGCAAAACGTCTTTGCTGAGTGTTCCGTGGAGTTTGATGAGCACTTGTTAATTTGAATACCCTGCTGAGTAGACAGAAACACTAGGAACACTAGGAACTCTGTGGTAAATTTATCGTTCTCATGGATAATGCTACCCATCGGGAAGTCGTGATCGTTGTATGGAGTGCTGATAAAGTTTGCTTCAAGTTCCAGTTCTGTCAGTCAATGCTTGGTCTGACAAAAAACCCACCAAAATACGCTGCATTATTATACCGTTCCTCTCTGCTTATACACTCTTGCGGCGTTCCTGTCATAGGAGGATGAGGTGTCCTCATTGTGTTGTGTAAAAATTAGTGGGGAAAAATCAGCTGTTGACATGATATCCGAAGCTACTCGAAGCTGGCGGCAGCAGACAGGGTGGCTCGTTTTAATTTCTCAACTTCATGTAAAACTGTCGTAGTACCTTTTACCCTGTCTATGAAGTTATTGAAACAAATTTTGCGGCAAAATTTTTAGCCAGCAGAATACAAATGAGTCCGAACTGGACGTTTATTACGCAGTGGACCTAAGCGCCATGGTTGGCAAACTTCACTGAAATAGCCTGGAGAAGCGCTAATACGTTATCTCACGAAATGGAGCTGTGATTGTAAGATATGACTTTTCATGCAAGAATCATGATGAGGGTTTCACCCGCGGACCTATTCCTAAGGACCATGACACTAATGGCCAAAGAGGGCTCTTTACGACTTGGGCGTACTGTCTAGGCTGTTGGTCGGCTTTTCCGCCACTTGATCTTCTCTTTGCCACAACGCGCTATATTGCGCCGTATCATGACTATAAAATAAAATACTCTAAATGTTCAAAAACGAGATTACGAAAAATCGGGCATGGTGATCTGGGTAAGTGAGGTCACCGAATGGGGTCAAACCCAGATGGATACTTTGTATTTAAGCTTCCTTAGAATAACGGGAGATGCAGGACAACCCAGAACAGGTTCTTGTTTAAAGCTATCACCCGTATCTGCAAAACGTCTTTGCTGAGTGTTCCGTGGAGTTTGATGAGCACTTGTTAATTTGAATACCCTGCTGAGTAGACAGAAACACTAGGAACACTAGGAACTCTGTGGTAAATTTATCGTTCTCATGGATAATGCTACCCATCGGGAAGTCGTGATCGTTGTATGGAGTGCTGATAAAGTTTGCTTCAAGTTCCAGTTCTGTCAGTCAATGCTTGGTCTGACAAAAAACCCACCAAAATACGCTGCATTATTATACCGTTCCTCTCTGCTTATACACTCTTGCGGCGTTCCTGTCATAGGAGGATGAGGTGTCCTCATTGTGTTGTGTAAAAATTAGTGGGGAAAAATCAGCTGTTGACATGATATCCGAAGCTACTCGAAGCTGGCGGCAGCAGACAGGGTGGCTCGTTTTAATTTCTCAACTTCATGTAAAACTGTCGTAGTACCTTTTACCCTGTCTATGAAGTTATTGAAACAAATTTTGCGGCAAAATTTTTAGCCAGCAGAATACAAATGAGTCCAAACTGGACGTTTATTACGCAGTGGACCTAAGCGCCATGGTTGGCAAACTTCACTGAAATAGCCTGGAGAAGCGCTAATACGTTATCTCACGAAATGGAGCTGTGATTGTAAGATATGACTTTTCATGCAAGAATCATGATGAGGGTTTCACCCGCGGACCTATTCCTAAGGACCATGACACTAATGGCCAAAGAGGGCTCTTTACGACTTGGGCGTACTGTCTAGGCTGTTGGTCGGCTTTTCCGCCACTTGATCTTCTCTTTGCCACAACGCGCTATCCTGTATGTGTCATCGCTGTGTCATCATGGTAGCAGCAGAGGATGATGTGGCGCAGAAAACCGTCGTTAGGTAACCACAAGATTTTCATTTGTCGAAAGCCTTTGGTGGGCGACGAAGTAATGATACAGCACCTTGAGGTTGCTGAGGCTAAATCAATGTCACTCGAATGTGTAATCGTCATGGTGAAAAACTTCGACAATCTATCAGGATACTGAAGAG
>NW_008751992.1:285737-296955 GCF_000715545.1 Opisthorchis viverrini | reverse complement strand
TTGAAGAGCGGTGTGATTTTCTGTCCTGTACAACAGCACTCTTGATAGTCTTATTAAACTTTGGCCTCAATCACTTGGAAGGTGAGGGTTTGTCATTTGAACTTGGACGGTAAATTCCACCCTGAAACATTGATTTCGTGGCTGCCGAAGTGGAACTTGAAAGCAATTTTGTACCAATACAACATCTTCAGCAAAGGATTATTGGTCTAAGGACAGTCTAAGTGATCTCACCGATCCGCTAGCAGTTCATTGACAAACCTTACATGAGATCATCACAAAAGCCTGAAATAATAAGAAAATGTCGTGATATTGAAGTCGAACGAAGGTTCTGGTACTAGGGTTTTACACAACACGAATTGTATTTCTAAATCAAATGTGATTTTATCCCAAGCTTACGAATTTACTGCCAGTAACTAGCCTGGAAATGTAACATTATGGCGAAGCACATTACTCCTGAGTTACGCAACTATCTGTTCTCTCAGCTTGTATCACAAACTGAGTCTGAACAACCGGATATCACCCTCACAGATTGCATGGTTTAGTGAAGACTTCCCCTAATGCTGTTTAACTGAGTGTCTTTACTACTCCTTAAAACTGTAAGAACGACCCAAATATACCAACGCTTGAGAAATGCCTACGGAATTCCAGCCTTATGTAGACTGCCGATAGTTTAAAGGGAGCAAGATGATTTATCGATACAAATGCTTTATCTGCAAACACGGCTCTCATTGACGCTGTAAATATTTTATTTGATTTCTTTGAGACCCAGCCATATCTTAAGCCGTTAAATATTTAAATCGAGGAAGGTCTCACCTTTTTACGTGATCAAAATCCTAAGTTTCATTTGCAACGGGACGGTGTGATGCTCTATGCTTATGAATTCAGTTGGACTAATCTTGGTAGATCCATTTAAGGCCAATTTACGGCACAGCGCACAGACTGATATTCAAGCTGTTTTCGTTTACAAAAGTTATTTGGATGATAGTTTACTCACTGCCCATCCAAACGTATTCTGTTTTTTATTAAACCTCATCAAAACAGTTTTACTTGTGAGTCTGAACAACAAAACTGGTCTCCCTTTTTGAAACCTCGCAGCCCGAAAAAAGCCAAGTGGTTTAGTGTCACATACCGTGTGCAGTACAGTACTCTTGCAATGCAAACGTTCACTGGTGTACATCTGTTCCTAAAGCCACATGAACCTGCACGCCGGGTATATTCATTGAGGATATTCTACTTCTCAAATGTATAATACGGTTTAATAAAGACCTGAATCGCATCACTGACAAGGGACTCCATTGAAAACTGCCTAGTACTGATGCATGAGCGCTGTTAATGAGAAAATTAGATGTCACACTGTGAGTGGCGAATTATGCCACACGTCTCAGGCTGAAACGATATTCCAAAGCGTACCAACAGCCGCTGTCCGAAACGACAGAGCTTGTTCTATCCGGTAGCCATTCTATCTAACAAGTGGCTTGCAGTTGCAGTGGAAATCCTATCTGGATAATCGGTTAAAGCCTTGAGAGACGGACCAAAAATTTGTGCTGTGCTGTGGATTGAGAACACTAACATAGTTTCAGTTGATTAATAGATCGGTTCATGGGATGCGAAGAATAGGAAATGCACTCATTAGTTCAGAGTAATGCAATCGGCCTAATAGATCAAAATTCCTCAAGGCATTATTGTTAAGTTGAGCAAAGCCAGTCCTATGCCCACAGAAATATTTGAGTGCAACCCTAAGATTAACGCAACTTTCTTCATTGACAAGATCGCGTTATATCTGAGATCCTGTCTAGTACTTGGTTTTCAGAATGTGCTCGGATCTTTCAACTTCCAGTGGAGAATTGATTTGTTCTCTGTTCACACTTTTGTAAACACAACCTTATGGAGACAAACTCTGAGCAGCGGAGCACATAATAAAGGTAACATAATGAGCAAGTCATGAGATGTATTGCTGGTTTCGATTGCGTCATACTCACGATATGTAAGACGATTCATTTTGGCAGCCTACTGGAAGGCAGAAGGCCCAATGAGGGTGTGGGTTCCCACAGAGTTGAAAACAGCAATGAATTCGGTCAACCAACTAAAAAAAGTCGGGCGAAACGTAAGAGTCTAATATTGTTAACAACGCACCAATGATGAAACGATTTATTAGCGAATATACACTCATCTGCAAACTAATTTGGTTCCTTCGAGAGACTCACCTGGAACCCAGCTGAATCTCTCGTTTATGATGTTCTCAGGCAACCGAATGTGCTGCACCAAGCCGCCTCATGTTTCAGTCGCTACGATATTTGAAACATCGCGATACATGTATATATTTGTAATGTACTACACATAAGGTTGCTGAAAATCCATCGAAAGCCCACGACCAAATGAGCGTATGTTTGCTTATTTCGTGTAATTTGGTTTCAAGTAGAACAAAAGGTTGACGGAAACCCGGGGACTGCGCCTACCTGATGAGCCCCAAGAAGGGCGAAACCGGTCGTGGGCTGTCGATGGATTTTCAGCAACCTTATGAGTAGTACATTACAGACGATTTATTGTTCAAAAGGAGTCACTTGCATACTGTCCATAACGTTTTTGCAGAAAGTTTTGCTTTCGTTTTCTTCTGTTTCATTTACCCGTTTCAAATCTGTCTGCATTTCCTCGTGGTGTCCCCAGCAAAATATGAACTTCGACACTTTATTTCTTTGGTATACAATTTGATGCAATGAGAAAATAGGTTGGATATAGCCATAAAAATGTGAGTGGATCCCTATTCGTTTCTTTTCACTGTTCTATGTTACATCTAGCTCCCCACTGGGAAGTCATGAAGCGACTTGCTAGGGCATGCACATTAGTCATGATGGCCATTGATGCCGAAAAACTGAGGACAGTGGGGGGAAAGCAGTGGATCTCAAGGCTTACATAAGCAATACATTGGTTCTCCCTAACGGTGAGGTTTTGGGTCCCCACAATGAAATGCCACTATTTCCCTTCCATGCAGTGATACCAAACAATCGAAAAAAGCGGCGACCCTACACGCGGTTCCAAACTTTGGCTCTGGAAAACGAATACATCGAAACCTCGTACATCACCAGACAGAAACGGCTAGAGATATCCTCTAGGCTGCACTTGAGTGAGAGGCAGGTAAGGTGTGGTTTTTATCCCCAACACTAATTCATCAACTTGAATGAATAATACTGATTTAAGGATAACTTCAGAAGCGGGATTTCACGGAGAAGGGAGAAAAGGGCACTAGCAAGGAAACCCGGTCCAGACTGGAAAACTTGGAGGCACTTACCTGGAGACATTAGTATTTCGCAAATGGGAGTCTCTGGTAAAGAGCATGGGGTCTAAGTCCCAGACCTTCCGTTAAGTGCTAAAACGCTCATCATTCGGTAATGTGATTAATTCAAAATTTTCTGAAGTACCCCTAGTAGTCTTCGGAGAAGGAAAAGACAACCCGCAAGTCGCGATTGGCTTCCATCTGGGAGATTAGCACACACACGACAAAATGATGTGAATCAGGCAAGTGAAGAGTAAGCGGCGTCAAAACTTGTTAATTACACTGTGGAGTGATCGTTTTTGGCTTAGCGGTATAGTATTTAACTATTAACCACAGAGCCATGAACTGTTGATAGTCTCCTACAGAAGCGAAACCATTCCACAGTGCTTTCCTACTTCTGAAGGTACGATGGCTTCCTCCATTGGATGTAAACTTTACTAAAATTTAAAACCGAAAAATCCGAACTTTGCAGTGTGGGACATGTATATAGGAAGCCATCAGGAACATTTCTTCGAAACCTAATCACTGATCTTGGGTGACGTAGATTCTGAGCACGACTACTGGTTTTAAATTATCAGTTTTAGTAGAATTTTGCCAGAGCTCTTGATAGCTCAGTGTCAAGGCACAGTCTACTGGCCGGATCATCCATATTTTAAACCCGACCCTGGTCTCTAGACCGTTCCTGCCATCCAGTTAAGTGCAAAACAAACTGACATGGTCGATGAGCACAGGAAAGTTGAACAACTTCCAACAACATGAAAAAGACAAGATGTAAACGCATGAATGCAAAGAAAGGGGGAACAAATAGATTACAGGCCCCAAATCTAATGCGATATTCAAACAAAAAGAAGCCAGTTTGGTGAAAAGTCCACCGAGAAAAAGGATTCCTCAACAGTGACCAAATAACCCCCCTCTCCATTGTACTTTTCTCCGTATTGATTGTTGTATATAATGACATCAACTAAACCAACCAAGAAAAACCTGCATGCACTTAATTTATACCAATCAAGGTAGATGACGGCGGATGCAACTTGTCTTAAGCATCAAGCGATATTAAGATTTAATTTGAATTCATGATTTCGTAATAGTGTTACAACACGTTAACCTGTCTCGGTCAAAAGTTGTTTTCTTCCTAACAAGTTAACTTCATCTACTGCCGAGCAGGACAAAAATAGTCAGCAAACGATTGTGAGCCTCAAGCACCCAGAGTTATTGGTCTGTCTCATCTGTTGTTCCCACACCACCAACCCGGCAAGACTGGGTGAAATGCATATGAATCTTTCCATCCTCCACCACAGGTGAAAGTATGGTTTCAAAATCGACGAATGAAGAGTAAAAAACTAGAATCGCGTGCCAAAGCGGGAATCATCGACATATATAACAAAGACCTGGAGATCGATGCACCCACAGCTACTGAACTACCTCGACCCCCTGAAAAAACAGAAATCCTCGAAAATGTGAATGAATCTCACATAAACAATGACCGAACAGACGGAAGTGCCACAACCAACTTTCCAAACTTTCCCGGATGCCCCTTTAAATTTTCAGCAGCAGGTTTGTCCCAATCGATATATAAGCCAACAAACTACTTTTATGGAGATACATGGTTCCTACCTGCAAATACAGCGTCACCATTGTCAAATGAAAATGAAAATGGGTTCGCGTACGGTAGTAGGGGAAAACCCCAGTTTCCCTCGGGTCAGACCGAGGAATTCACTTAGTAGTCCTTTATGTTATTCTGTTGATTTGAGGAACAGAGTTGCGCGGAATAAAATTTTTGTTTGAAGGCTCCTTCTAATTGCGTGTTACTTGACAGTGGAAAGCGTGATAAACCTGCCCTTTCTCAGAGGATTTCTCCTCTTGCCCAGCAAATTGCGTCAAACGAGGTAAGACAGAAAATGAAGTAGTTATCCAGCAGCCGGAGCTTGCCGTGGTTCACTGAATTGCAGACTCAGATTCCCCACCAGCAGATAAAGCAGCTGTCCAGAACACCGGCTGGCTACAAGGAACGGTTGTCGTCTCATTATAGACAGCGAGTTATTTCAAGAAAATGCACCACATAGATGGCTACACAGTTTTTATGGGGCCAGCCATCTTAACGGAGGTCCCGTTGTTGTGCTCCATTTTAGACTATTCCAAAGGCCGAAACTCCAAACTCCATTTATCGACACCCCGACCGCGAGAGTACACATTTGCAGTTAGGATAACTTTAAGATATAGTCATCAACGAAACAAGCTTTTGACAGACTGGAGAAGACGGGTTGCATCAGTGTATTGCACAGTGACACTCCTGCTTTCGCTTACTCTACTGGTTTCTGAGATAGAGTCAGTCTATATCAGAGATGTTTCTTAATATTGTTACTAACTAGTTTCAGTCGTCAACATCAAAAGTCGGTCACTGAGGTGGACAACAACTTGCATTCAGACAAGAAAACGGCGAAATCCTCAATCGGTCTATTAAGTGAAACCATTTTCGAAAACAATTAGCATAACCGCTGAGAATTCCAAGCCGATACTGCAGAAATAATGTGTGATTGGGGCTCACACTGAAGCCCCAGTTTGTGATTAGTGCTTCCTAATATGACCGCGTTTTTTTCACCGGTTGGTACTGTTCGCTTGTGTGTAGCTAGCGATCCTTGAACATTCTTTAGCGCTTTAACTTGACAAGAAACAGATGTCACCAAGACCGCTTCTAGCGTGTGGTTCTCCTTTCACAGGTCTAGCGACCTGACAACGCAATAAAGTCAGACCGATTGTCATACTCCGAGGACGAACAAGGTTTACAGAGTGAGTGAAATGCACCTTTTAGTGTCCGGTTAACCCACTCCGATTCCAAAGTCTGGGTTAGCTGCACAACTTCTTGATAACGCTGTATGGTTGCAGCTAGGTGACTCGGGAATCAATAATTTTGTCCCTCGCGCCTTCCCACAACTACCCTCAAAGACATACCACCACATGACCTCTATTGACGAGATCCCATAAGTGGTGACAATGAAAACGAGTTTTCCGTGCTATTTTGAGGTTGACGACCAATGGTTTGTCCGCTGAACGCCGATTCCAAATCGACAGCAATGATTAGTTGAGAACGGCCTTAGTAAACTGGGAGAATAGGATCAAACGTGGGTCCAAAGGTCACTATAGTGGTTCCGTTCGACAATTCTCAGCGCACTGCTGTTTCTTTAGATCGTACTCGTTCATGCAAAGGCCAGTGTTGATGAAAGCGGTGCTGAGGAGCAACATTTAACCATGCTAACGTTTATGAGGTGTCACTTATCAGGTCGCCTTCTCATGCCACGGATTACCGACAAGTGACCCAATTTCGTGTCTCAGAGAATAAATTGACCAACATCCGACGTTGACCACATGGGTATGAGGGCTATCTAAAGCCCGCGACATTGGAAACAGAAATGGAATGATATCTGTGAGATTCTTGCAACCAAATACCGCGATTTGAGACATTCAAGTAGTTATCTTGGTCTCATATGGGAGATAGTCAAAGTATGTAAGTGCACACACTCAGCATGGTTTCATGGTACATTGCCCCATCATGATGCACTACCGGCACGGTACGATTTAATTTCATCGTGAGTTGNTGAGCCTGCTGAACCTCCTGTTGGACAGAGAATAACAGACAGCTGGTCGCATCCAACAAAGTTAATGTAAGTTGTGCAGATTGCTTATATAGGAACCTTCAGAAGGTTACTAAAACGTTCCACCGCATATCGACCGCTCACTCTCCCTCACTAGCCGTTATTCTCATATTTAGCTTAGACGAGTTATTCCTACACAACACAACCAATCGCGCTGCGCCCACGTGTACAAATACTACGCGCCCCAGCCGTTGGGCCAGATTAACTCAGCTGTGCATTTTGCTAGGTTTGTGTTGCAGCGTGAGCTGATTTGCACCGTTGGCAGGTTGTCAAACGGAAACCGCAGTCTACTCTTGCATCCCACACGCGCACTAGGTGGTCAGTAGCCCTCAGTCCTGATTTCGCTAGTGTGAATGACAGGCCGTCACCTCGATCTTTGCCCACATGACGCCAAGTCCGGATAGAAAAGAACCCTAATATCACTAGAAAACTACACGATTACTACCGACATCTACCGCCTATGAAGTAAAATCTACAATAGATGAGATGATCGAACGCTGCATAGCTGGTTGGAAGGAATCGACCGAGAACCAAGAGGGATGGTTAGTTGAACACGGTGATCAGTGCCATAAAGAATCTGTGCGATCTACTGATGCCTAAATGCACACTTGGCTGTCAAAGTTTGTATGAGAAGGTGAGTAATCACAACAGTTCCTAAGGTTAAGTAAAACGCTACTCATTGATCTTGTTCGGGATCCCAACCTTCACTAGCGGACGCGCGTAACTGATTAATGCACGGTCGTGCAGTTAGGTAAGTAAGCTAAACCAGTACAACAGCGATGCCTTATAAGGGCGATACTAGTCCACCATGTCGAGCTCCGGTATACGTCTTTGTTTCTTCCTGTAATTCAAGGTTAAACACAATTTTACTTGAGGCATCCGGCGTTAAAGCGGTAGCCGCTCTAATAAAAACGTCATAAATTACTACCTTAGGTGTCAAGATCCCCCGGATATCGGCAGATTTTCATGAGGTTGAACCATCCCGCTTTCTCTCGAACAAAGCTGAGGTGTTTTCATATTTTCAGGTGTGAGTCATGTTCGGGTTAATTAGCACTAACAGCATTTTTTTGCCTAGCCGATGACAGAAAATCAGTTGCACGAAGAGGCCGAAGAGTGCACTATTCATGAACCTGAAAAGAGTAAGAATGTTTTTTCTCAGTATAGCGTAACCGGGGGACTAATGACAACAGGTCGGAACGATCGGGTTTGATTTAACCACGAGAGATTCACCGAGGTTCCAGGTGAGTCTCCCGCAAAACCAAAATTGTTTGCAAATGAGTGTATTTCGCTATTATAATTAATGGTACGAGAAGTTTGGAAGTTATTTCTGGAGCTAATGTGGATGATTCTCCAGTAGGCAACGAATATGCTCGCGCATGCAAGTAGAAAGGAGTATAAGGGAACACCGAGAACTCTACTGGACAATGGAGGCATATGAAATGGAGAAGACTTTTGTCGTCTAATACTACTTAATGCGGTCGACGGGTCGAAGGAAAGCAATCGTCAGCGAAAGGACGAGAGAAATGGGTGGTTGAGTGATCTCATTCGGAAAACGCCGCTTGGAAATGGTCCAAACCGTTCAAAAAAGATTTTGGTTGGCTCTTCTATGGAGGAAAATGTTGGTAGCTCAGTTAAGGTAGATGGTCGTTGGCTTATTCTCTGAGCCGGGCAATTTGATTGCAAACGTTTCATCACCAATCGAGGTGACACCATCAGTGCGTTATTGGGGAGCGTAGTTGTGCGTTGAGTAGTGTTGTGTGTGTGTTAATATACGTCCTGTTAACCTGGGGTGACCTTTGACCGCGATTAGTTGTTCGGTCGGGCGGTTCCATTGGTTGCTCTGTTATCCCGTATCCCCATTCGCCGATGTCCACGTGACCTTTGAGCTTGGCATCCATCGCCGTCGTAATCTGGTCGATGCTGGGATGACCTTTGTCCTTCCGAGCTCCGGCTTGTGGTCTTTATTGGTTTGATTCCGATGAGTTCCTTGTTTCTTTGTTTGTGGTCTTCCTTGGGTGTTCCGGTTGAGATGTTGCTCCTTTGCACGTAGAGGCGCGTAAATTGGATCCAGTTCGATGCACCGGTTTATTGAACCAGTCGTAGAGTACCATGCTTCCAGAAATTCTCCTCCGTGTCGCGTGTCTCCGCATGCCAAAATTTTCAGCGTTTTCCAGATTGAATTTGTGGCCTTCTCGGTTCTCGTGTATAGATATCAAGGACAGGGGGTCATGCCTCCTGACAGCCGCGTTGTGTTCCTTTTTTCGGGTGCATAACAATGGATATCCATTGTTCTGAACCACGCTGAATATATGGTTTTCCTCCTTCTTCCGGAGTTCTGTGGTGCTGCAGTGTCACTCCGCTCTCTTGAACAAGGTTTTGATACAGCTCTTTTTGTGGTTTACTGGAAGATTGCTGTTGTAGTTCAGTATTTGATCCGTATGAGCCTCTACGGTATACCGTACACCGTACCGGAACACCCAAGGAAGACCACAAACAAAGAAACAAGGAACTCATCGGAATCAAACCAATAAAGACCACAAGCCGGAGCTCGGAAGGACAAAGGTCATCCCAGCATCGACCAGATTACGACGGCGATGGATGCCAAGCTCAAAGGTCACGTGGACATCGGCGAATGGGGATACGGGATAACAGAGCAACCAATGGAACCGCCCGACCGAACAACTAATCGCGGTCAAAGGTTACTCCAGGTTAACAGGACGTATATTAACACACACACATAACACTACTCAACGCACAACTACGCTCCCCAATAACGCACTGATGGTGTCACCTCGATTGGTGGTGAAGCGTTCGCAGTTTTGTTGGCTATCTGCATTATAGGCCCTGGAGACAATGCATATGGTCAAACGGAATTTACACCATGCTTGACCGTCAGACCAAGAGATAAAGCGGCAATTATTGCTTCTGGGAATTGGGAAGCCATCAAAACTAGAGGGTTTGTAATCAGCTCTCTTCAACGAATCTCTGGTCGCCCACGCGACACAACGTATTGGTTTTATGTGCATGTCAACAACAATCTCCGTGATAAAAAACGATCAGCGAACACTGAAAACTAGGTGGCATTGGTCTCGTAGCCGTCCCAATCCTACACGGAGATATGTGAAAAACAATCTGCTTCCCGTCCAGTAGAAAGGTGTATTGATTACATATCCACTATCCAGTAAAGCCTGAAGCAGCGGCACCACTTCCAGCAGTCAACAGTGTTAGTCTTCCTTGACTTGAAGAGTGTCTTTGACCCTGTCGATCATCAGTCAATATGGCAGTGTCTGTGCCGCAGATACGTCCTCAGTAAACACTTAGCCTTCTTTGAGAAATATTACATCATATTCTGTGAGTGCTTGAAGGCTCACCGAGAAATCTCACTTAAATTCATTATATTCATTGGCATCAGGTAAGAATACATCCTTTTAGCGAATATACACTCAGTTGCAAACTAATTTGGTTCCTTCGAGAGACTCACCTGGAACCCAGCTGAATCTCTCGTTTATGATGTTCTCAGGCAACTGAATGTGCTGCACCAAGCCGCCTCACATTTCAGTCGCTATGATATTCGAGATATCGCGATACATGTATATCTTTGTGATGTACTACTCATAAGGTTGCTGAAAATCCGTCGGCAGCCCACGACCGGCTTCACCCTTTTCAGGGCTCATCAGGTAGACGCAGCCCTCGGGTTATCGTCAGCCTTATGTTCTACTTGGGACCGAAGTGCACGAAAGTTTATTCTACGTTGGACAAACTGGGAGGGAATTATGCACCCGAAAAAAGGGACACAACGCGGCTGTCAGGAGGCATGACCCCCTGTCCTTGATATCTATACACGAGAACCGAGAAGGCCACAAATTCGATCTGGAAAACGCAGAAAATTTTGGCATGCGGAGACACGCGACACGGAAGAGAATTTCTGGAAGCATGGTACTCCACGGCAGAATCGATCAACCGGTGCATCGAACTGGATCCAATTTACGCGCCTTTACGTGCAAAGGACCAACATCTCAAGTAGAACATAAGGTTGACGGAAACCCGGGGACTGCGTCTACCTGATGAGCCCCGAAAAAGGCGAAACCGGTTGTGGGCTGTCGACGGATTTTCAGCAACCTTATGAGTAGTACATTACAAAGATATAAAACGTATACTTTTTTCTGTATGGCTATCATCGATGTTATCATGAAAGAGTGACACAGATTTCACTTCTCGTGGAGTCGAAATGCTTTCAGGGGGTTGGCCCACAGATATCGGATACAAAGTCGATATGGCCCTTGTTGGATCTTCTGCT
>NW_008751992.1:224308-285200 GCF_000715545.1 Opisthorchis viverrini | reverse complement strand
AGAACATAAGGTTGACGGAAACCCGGGGACTGCGTCTACCTGATGAGCCCCGAAAAAGGCGAAACCGGTTGTGGGCTGTCGACGGATTTTCAGCAACCTTATGAGTAGTACATTACAAAGATATAAAACGTATACTTTTTTCTGTATGGCTATCATCGATGTTATCATGAAAGAGTGACACAGATTTCACTTCTCGTGGAGTCAAAATGCTTTCAGGGGGTTGGCCCACAGATATCGGATACAAAGTCGATATGGCCCTTCTTGGATGTGCTGCTGTCAAAGTGCAAACAATATAAAATAATTTAGACAGTTTTGCCTCATGGTTTGGTATGATGAAAAATGCTGCTAACTTAGAGAGGAGGATCATAACAGTTATTGTCTTAATGATCATACTCTAAATTTAAAGCCTCAAGTGCAAGTTGGAGCTTTTGGAACAGGGCCCCTTTATATCCGTTTGGCTCATATTTTGATATGTGTATAGAAGCATGAAAAAAAATTAAGGAAATTTTGGTCTAAATCCCATACGTATTCACCAATGACCTGTTCTCGTGTTTCACACGAAATTTGTGACTCAGGATGAAATCACAAGAAACAAAACACGTTCATTCAGGAGCAAAGTAGTTAAACGGTTTCCCAAATTTATTAGTTCCGCCACAAGGAACAGCTGGTTAAGTGAAATACACTGGAGTGTAGCTTGTCTTACCAACGTTGTGAGCCCGTTACAAAGTTTTCACTCTGATGGCACTATCCTACCCAACTGAAATCATTCGAGTATGTCTCCAACGAAATTGAAAGTAAACAAAAGTTCGTACATCAAGCGCTTGTCTTCGCAGTGTATGAGGATGTCGCTTAAAATGAGATTCTGCTCAAGAGCTATCCACCAAGCAAGCTTGTTATAGCTGGTGATAAGAAGCTGATGACCAAGAAGCGGTCGCAGCACTTCAACTACTTTCAAAGTTCTATGTCCAACTCTCAGTTGAAACGCAATATCTGACAATTAGTCTTTTTGGACAAAAATTTCTTATAAGGATTGTTGCCAGTATGGGGCTGGGTGCGATGAGTTCACTGCCCAATTCTCGTGAGCAGACAAACACTATCAATACTATATCTTTGCTTTCTTGCTAGGTAATCTCAATCACCTTACTGCACTGCAGTCCTCCATCTCCGTGCTCACTGTGCTGTGGATCTAACCTGAGTAAATGAATGACAACGACACACTATTGGGAAAATTTTCCAACATAAACGCCGCTTGGTTTCTCATCTTACGCTTGAAACTCCCAACAGAAATTTACAACCTAATTGTTATCTGCTCACATGAAGACAGCTGAATGTCTTTAGCGTTCAGCCCAAATAAATTTCTCCCAGAGGAGCAATTATCCTTGCAAAACAACGGGAGAAATTTTGAGAGATATCAAGGAGTGTAGAGCACAGGTGTTTTAAAGGACGATGTTCTTCCTCTATGAATATTGTTCAAAACGGAGACCTCAGGTACATTCCACTGGGTTGTTGCTGTCGATTACTCATGAGTGAGACAAGACAGGTGTTTTAAAGGACGATGTTCTTCCTTTATGAATATTGTTCAAAACGGGGACCTCAGGTACATTCCGCTGGGTTGTTGCTGTCGATTATTCATGAGTGAGACAATTTATTGTTTTTTTTCTTTGTGAGATAATTCACTGATCCATCCGAACGTTATTGTCTATCTTAAACTAGGTCTACCTAATTTTCCTGTAGACGCTGGTGTGACACATTTAATGTAGCCAACTCACAATATATTATCTGCTTAAAGACCATTATTAGGCCGTCTTATGGTTTAAAGTTGTTCTGAAAATGTCTCTGTTTCAGCAGTGGTATGTAATGTGATTTCCATACTCGAATTTATCCAGGGGGTCATCAAAACATGAGCAAAGCGACAAAAGAGTTCAAATCGTTAGTTTTGTCAGTGCATCTCAGAGAGGTCGTCAAGGTAACAAGACCTAAAAGTTCAGTTTCGATGAGGTCAACTTAGCCAATTAGCAGAGAACGTGTTTGTCTACGGGCTTTAATAAGTCCGAACTCTGACTGTCCAATCGTTGTAGAATGTGAGGTCAATGCTCTCAGTAGGTGGTCATTAGTGAGAAGTCACAAATATGTAGTCATTATTTTCGAGAAGGATCTGATGAACGCACCTCATTTCGTTTCACTTCCCCTGCATAATGAGACAGAAGTGCATATTCAAATGTGCAATTCAGGTAGTCCAGTATGTGACCCTGCTACCAACCGACAAGTTCAGTCATGGAGTTCTCGACCAGAGACAGACGGAGCAGTTGAACAATACGTTAAGTAATCAACCATGGGCCAAACTCCGAATGTCTGAAATTGAACTACGAATGCGCGGGGCGGCGTGGTGGCCTTCTTCCACCATAAAAGGTCTCCTGATAACGGAAATTACTGGCGTCATTTCGTTTCACGCAATTCCTTCCTTGTTGGCCATTGGAGTTCAGTCACGTTTTGATCCGTCCAAAAAACAATACATCCTTGTGTTTCTACGCTCCGGATGTCACCGTGAGAAATTTGTTCGAGTATTAAAATCTCTCTGTCGACATGATTATCGTGTGACTGCGGTCCAGTTTGACGGAGAAGAAGATCCGAACCTCAGTCTAGGACTTTCAAATGATACTCAACTGGAATTCTTGTCGCATTCGAATAAAAGCTCATCAGAAACGAGTTTCAGTTCATCAAAAAGATCGGACGATGAACGCAATACACAGAAGAGTTCGGTAGAGCAAGAGCATCACAGGCAAGGGGTGTCTGATCTCCGGTCTGCCAAAAGCCTTCAGCGCTGTGTGCCGAACAAGTCCACAAGCAGACATGATACGGCAAACCTCCGTTCCGCCCCGGTGCACCACCAAGCTGACTATCAACCGGGGTTAAATTGGGCTGAACTGACACATGTGGATCAGCACCCCAGATTCGGCAGTTTTGTCAGTGATCGAGGACCGGTTTACCTTTATTGTGATCACTTTCCCATCACCGCTTAACCAAGTAATCGATGATACTCCGCACCCGTAGAGGAACTCGCCTTCAAACAAAATCTCTACACTGGTGTACTACTGGTTGTGTAAAACGGTTTGTCGGCTCATGAAACACCAGACGAATTATCATCATTTGACTGACGCTCGCGCATGAACGTGGAAGTGCGTGGAAGTTATTGTGCCTTTCCATCTTCATTACCCATCGCGTAAGCGGACTTCATTTTGTGTAAAAATTATAGACACGGTGATCGAACAGCAACGGCTGATTCGATAGTCGACTGATTGCAAAATGTATTTTGGTGAATGCATTGATGGATTTTTGCCTCCTTATTTGCCTAACCGCTGTCAACAAAACATCTGTATCTTATTACAGTGAGCATTACAAGGACATCGTTATCTCCCTTAAGGTTTCCGTTCTAAGACTTCCGTTTAGAAACACCTTCCTCCAGTTCACAAACAGGCTTTTCATTGAATAAAGTAGAAGTCCCATCCAACTCCAGCTAAGACCGCCATACTCTCAGCACGTGCATTTCTCCTGATTAAGCAGGTAGTTCAGGTTATCATTTACAGATGTCGGTTGTCCTAGTTCTCCTGAGTAAAACGCTGGAGTTCCATACTTTTTAAAAGCGCTACTCCAAGCGTTTTATTCTGATTGGATCTTGCTAAGCGGAAATAGCGGAACCAGCCGAATCATTTTGTGGCTAGCAGTTTTCACCAATCGCTAGAGCATTATGCGGCCATGGTTTTCGATGAAAATGGTAAACCCACAGTAAAACGGACACCGCGTTCCTGAAGCACCCAGAAGGTGAGTTCCAAACAGGACGGAACTCACACTGAATTAGTCGTCAGGAGTAGTCACATTCTTAATTTACAGTTAGCGGCTTCAGCTTCATGTCTTTAGGGCATGATGACTATCGGACCAACTATGGGGATCGTTTAATATAGGGATTATTATAACAAACGCCCACTCACGAGATAGACCATATTCTGCCTCCGCATAGTATTGGTCAGTGGCTACGTGGTCTCTCTTCCGACACTGCTTAGTCGACCCGACGGCTCTCAGTTAGAGCGAAACTTGTGAGAGAACCAACCACATCGTGCCTTAGCGTGATTAAATCCGCTTCACGAGCTTTCTGTCCTTCAGATCCCTCACGTCGGGCAAACCATTCACATTGATGAGGTGTGAACACTTTTACCTGTTCAGACGTAAAGGATCAGATGCATCCAGCGTGCTTTGGTGGGTCACTGTCAACACACTTGTCATGCGTTTCAGACAATCGGAGTCCAAATCCCGACACGGTCAAATATGCACAATTGGTAAGCTCCATTAAGAGCAGAGCTCGGGTCCAGTATTCCCCACTTCGGTATGGATTCACGGGAATAGAAAAGCCAGAACAGTAGCAAGACTGTATAAACGAGATGTTAGGGGTAATATGTTACTGTCCTTAGGTATTCGAATTTTTCGGTTCAACCAAGAAGTTATTGAGGTGTCAGTTTAGGATGCGCCGACGACGATCCATGCGACGCCCATAACGAGGTCCGAATGCATCACTTCTACTGCTTGAGCCCTCCTACTGCAGTGTGTCATCTTAGACAAGGTATACATGATGAACAGTTGGCTTGCCCATTGATCAGCTAATCATTACTTGCATGATGTCTGTTCATGATTGGGTAAGTCCGCTACACCGTAAGCCTGTATTCCCTTCAAATGATTGGTCGATTTTCCTACTGATTTGCTCCTTGCGTTTGTAACATCACACGAGTCCATTCCTAAGTAAAGCATATCCCCGACTGATGCCTTCTGATTTCGTTTAATGGCACTGCAGTCAACGGTGGAAGGTGTCGGTGAAGAGAAATGTGTTGGCTTTTGTGACGTTGGGACTGGCCTCTCGAAAATCGCATTCAACATCTTTCTCTCGAGTCGAGTGCGTCCATCTGCCATTGTTCGTGGGAATGACTGTCCGTATCATGCCTTTGAACTGTCTCGAGCTTACCGATACACAGCACATGAAGTTAACAACCAGGCCTTCCGTCATTGAAGGTCAGAAAATTATTCATGAAGGAATAGTTACTCACAACTGTATTTGAATGTGCTTAGGAGTGCGCGTGCGTCATATGAATGAACATGTTAGCGTTCATTTGAAGCAAGAGATTTCGCGAAATATACAGTAAGCCACCACGGGGTCATATCCCACAAATGGATAGGTATGTGGTTCTCTTCTAACAATCATATGCCGTGATAATAATGGTGTTCGAAAAACAAAAGCACCCGCAACCAGTGGAGTAGCATTACACTGTAGCAAATTGACGATTCGCTGGATTTTTGAGAAATTTCAAACAAGACTTATCCTTTTCAACCTTGAAGAAAAACCAAGAAATGGGCTGTTGTACGATACACCGGGACACCCACACCCTGAGATACAGTAGCAGATACAGCATCAGCAGCGCAGTTTAACGTCCAGGTTCAACAAGTTGCAACTTTGGATGTCACATTTTCGTATGAATCAAATGTGATTTCTCCCCCACCATCAACCTTGAAGTAGCAGCGATCGAACTCAAACGTCCGTTCCTGTTTGCACAATCACAGCATCCAAGGCAAACATTGGAAATAGCTTTGGAAATGTTCACTTTATTCTGTCCCAGCTAACATTTTCATGGTTTGCATTGAAATGCGAGTAGAAAACTCCATTTCGCGGGTGAAATGCTACAAAGGATACGCAGATGACATGTTGATGATCACAGGACAGACAGGACTGTTCCAGGCACTGAACACCACTCATCCAAACATTAAGTTAGCAGTCAAACGTGGAGTGTGTGACATAGTCTCCTTTCTCGACATCCAGCTGACCCCCCAATATGACGGAGTATTCCATAGGTTAGTTCAACTAAAACACATTTAGATCATTCACTACTTCCGTTTCGCTAGTTTTGTACCGACACGCCAGGTGAGTCTATGGAATAAACAAATTTGTTTGCAAATGGGCGTATTTCACCAAAAACAGCATACTTCAGATAAACAAGGTCCGGATTTATTCAGTCTCAAAACAGGTGGAGTTAGTGGAACTGCGTCTAATCCAGGCTTTGGAATGAAATTACTATGCTACCAAACCTGGAATCATGTACAACAGCAGCTGAATCCCGAGTTTTGCAATCAACTACCACTATCCGGACATGTCATCTTCACCTTTGCTCACCTTTTGGAGTGTGGGTGCTCGGCAATCTACATTTATGGACCTGGAAGGCAACTAGGACCCAGATAGTCGGAACACATGGTCATTGAGATACAGCAACGCATAAAGCAATCCCACCCACAAAGTCCAAATATAGATTCGAATACGGTGGCTACTGAAAGGCCGATACCATCTTCATCAATATCCCGTCATTTAGTTGAAAGTGGGCATCAGATCGATCCGTTAGCTAAGTCCTTTATCCTGTACAGAAACACCAAAATTAAGGTGCTGCAGTGTACTGAACGCAGTGCTGTCACAAGATGGAAGTCCGAATAGTGTAAACACTGAGTATTGATCAAATCGTTGATACTTATTTACATCCGACATCCAGACGGTAAAGCAGCTTGCTCTGCTTTGTCCATTTATCCGACATTATTCTGTAGTATTCTTTAGAGGCGACAGCAGCCCATTTCTCTGTGCTCCCTTTGGGATTTGCTTGGTGTCAGTGCTTTTGTGTGACTCACAAAGCTTTAGGCACAAAACATGGTCAGTTTTGAAGTGATTCATATTTCTGTGTTTCATTAGATATGCGCCGTAGAGTATCAAGCACAAATAGAGAGGAAGGAGGAGCCAGCACGTAATAGGACCGTTCCACGGATTACGGGAGTAGTAAAAACGCAACGCAAAGCTGTTTCTACCCATACAGAAATGGCTTCAACTTGCGAATAAAGTGGGTCTCAGTAAGTTTTGCCACTAATGCTCAGAACGCGATATCGGATGGGACCGTTTTATTTATTGGATCCTTTTGCCTAATCAGGTGAGAGGCAAATAATGGAGCCTGCAGTGGGGGTTGATCTGATATCCTTTGATCGTGGTGCACCGTTTCGATCCGTTCCAATGATATTTCTCCTTTAAACCGACAGCACTCAACAAAAAGCACCTTAAAAACCTCTAAGAAAAATCTCTGCCCCAAAAGGATGATAAATTCGTGCTTCGGGTTGACCAACAGGCTCCTCACCACTAGTCGTACATTAAAGTTTTTCAGTGTTTGGGCCACCATGATTGACATCCACATGAACTTTAAGCTCGACAACAATCTCTTCGAAATAGGCATCTACAGGATTAGACTACTGTTCCATGGAAAGTGGGGCAGCCTTCCTCCCTTCATCGATTTAGAACAAGACCAGGGTCGTTTCTACCCATACAGAAATGGCTTCAACTTGCGAATAAAGTGGGTCTCAGTAAGTTTTGCCACTAATGCTCAGAACGCGATATCGGATGGGACCGTTTTATTTATTGGATCCTTTTGCCTAATCAGGTGAGAGGCAAATAATGGAGCCTGCAGTGGGGGTTGATCTGATATCCTTTGATCGTGGTGCACCGTTTCGATCCGTTCCAATGATATTTCTCCTTTAAACCGACAGCACTCAACAAAAAGCACCTTAAAAACCTCTAAGAAAAATCTCTGCCCCAAAAGGATGATAAATTCGTGCTTCGGGTTGACCAACAGGCTCCTCACCACTAGTCGTACATTAAAGTTTTTCAGTGTTTGGGCCACCATGATTGACATCCACATGAACTTTAAGCTCGACAACAATCTCTTCGAAATAGGCATCTACAGGATTAGACTACTGTTCCATGGAAAGTGGGGCAGCCTTCCTCCCTTCATCGATTTAGAACAAAGACCAGGGTCCATTTCGTCAGTCTAATGTGGTGCGGAAAGTGGATGTTAAACAACTTAAAGAAACTTCGAACATTACAGGAGGAACACAGTAGAGTTCGAAGTCCACTCGTTCTTTACAGCCAGTCACTTGGAAAAATTCCATTCGTCGCCCTACTCGACTGTCCATCGCCACCCTGAAAAGCGTTGTCCTGGACGACAAGTGAAAAAATGGACGATTGCAGAAAAATGCAGTGAAACTAGGGTGTCTTTCGCGGTGGCTCGGCCATGTTACATACATAGCGATGATACATCAACATCCTCAATTTCCAAACAGTTTGTGAAAGTGTATTAATAAATCTACGTTATGCATATTCGAAAGTAGTAGGTTGTATTAACACCAATCTGGATAATGTCAACATGTCGACTATTCATATATGCCCTACTGAACCCATATTCAAAAATGGCGCCGTGGGCACTTAATACATTGATGTAACCGA
Organism: Opisthorchis viverrini; assembly: GCF_000715545.1. Taxonomy (NCBI): domain Eukaryota; kingdom Metazoa; phylum Platyhelminthes; class Trematoda; order Opisthorchiida; family Opisthorchiidae; genus Opisthorchis; species Opisthorchis viverrini. The sequence goes on along the minus strand of NW_008751992.1, from coordinate 276,856 downwards.
AGAGTAACCAGTTTCTCATTAGTGGAAATAGTTCTACAGAACAAATTCTCAGCTTTTATAATTGGCACTCAGATGAATACTTATGTTTTGACAAAAAATCCTGTGATGATCTTGAAAACAACGACCAGAATACAGTGGTAGAATCTGATATTGATGTGTCAACTTCGATACGGCCATGTGAATGTCAGAATGACCGCCCTCAAGGAATCAAAATACTTTAAACCTCAGTTGGTAGAAGTTAGAAGAGGGGAAGAAAGGGCTAGGAGCTAGTCAGAACCACGCGTTTCATCGTTGGCGAAAAATTGGATTCAGAGCAACAGTATGTATGAAAGCTAGGATCCGTATGTGTCTATGACTCGAAATTGTACTACGTGTATTTTTATCTGTTCTCACTTCACCCAAGAGAAATTCTCGATCTGTTTGTCAATGTTGGTCGTTGACGCAAAGTTGTTGTCCCAATGGCTTTCCCACAAGGAAGACTGCCGAACTCAAACTACCTGGACTATTCCTCGTTTGTGCCCACAGTAGCACTTTGTAGTAGTACGTATTTTTAAACACTCCTATCACATTGGAGATAACACCGGGACTCTCATCACGTGACTCCTGGAGCTTGAACTTTGAAATAAACGTGGTCTGTGGGAATTTTGAAATGAGATTTAACAACACTTTGAGATAGGATATACACTAAATAGGACAGAAAATGTCAGCATTTTGGAGCTAAATGACAAATCGCAAAAAGAACTCCAACTGGCCAATAACTCTTGGATCTCATAAAAATGATGAGATGTAGGTTCCCCCCAACCCTAGTTTGCTGGTGACATGGGAACACAAAATTACTTCTGTTACATACGGACCTACTAGCTCTAGGTTTGCTCAACGAAAAAACCAACGACAGCCAAATAAGTTTAGTGCTCAGACATCATTCAGCGAAGAAGACACTCGATTCTCATTAGGAAGAAAGGGGACAGGCTTTTTTACAATCTAGAATCTTCACTTATGTCTAAGCGGCTGCTATTGTCCTTTTGGTTCCTCACTTTTCCGCCATATAAATTACCACTACCATTGAGAGGAAGAAGGCCTTCGCTGAGAAGTTATTTATTAGCAGATGCCAAGTGACAAGTTATAGACTATTGGATAAGGGAGAAAAACTTTCATTTACATCTTATTTACAAAAGCTGAACATCCATCTTCTCTTGAACGCATCTTCTTTCACTTTCCTGGATGTTCATGGACTCAAATCATTCACCGCCCAAATCCAAGCAAATGCTACAAAGCGACTCCGAAAATTCCGCAACAAATCTCCCTTTTCAAGAGACGCATAGCGAATTTACGAGAAGAAAACATACTGCTCGCATGCCTCCCCATCAGTAGTACCACCGTTACACCATGACTATCAAATCATGTAGAAAACCTTTATTTTAGTAGGTTCTCAATCCTAGTCCTTGACCTCTGGATAAAACATTTTAACTTAAGTTTCCAATCCGATTTTCAGTTAGTTTACAGTTTGTTCATCGATTTTATTCTGAGATCGAGTCTGTCAGCAAAAGGACAGGCCGAACTCTACCCTGCCCTGTTTACTTGTATTTTGAATGATATTTCGTGGAATTAAAGGTTAGGTATGCAAGAACAATCGGAGTGCTGACGTGACTGGCTGCATATTGCTTGTATATACCTGTGGATTAGCCTCGTGAATTTGGTCAGCGTTCAGCTTAGCACCTCCCAAAGCTTGAGCATGTTTTCCAGGAGCTTCGCGCAGAAAGGTTTTCCCTCCGCTTTGGTAGGTCAACTTTGTCCGTTTTAAATAAAGATGAAGCGCGATTTCAAGAGCCCGGTACTAATAACATTTCAACATGGATAATACATGCGAGTTGAGAATCTGTCATTAAAAATATTGCATCGTACAGTAATATTACACCATGTTCCCTCAAACTGGGAGTCCAAAACCTCGTCAAAATATGTTTACCTCTTGGAAGCCACATGGAGATGGCAGTGCTCACGCTCAGTACCCTTCTGCACTCTCCATCAACTTGAACGAAACATTCGATTCAAGGCTGGAGTAACCGCACGTGTATTGCATACCAAAGGTGCACCAACTACTCGCTCTCAATACAATTAGGGGCACTTCTTACCATTACTTTAAAAAGGCGAGTTATATTTTTTCCATATGGAAAGCATCGTTCATTCTCCTCTAGTGGTCTGCCAAGTTATGTTGTGGTTTTCATCATAAGTGAAAAAGCCAGCTGTTCCGAATAAGTACGTTTCCTCGTCAATATTCCCCAACCTCACAACGGTCCATTCTGACGCATTATCCCCAGGAGCATAATTTCACAGAAACAGTTGGATGGTCTCCTTTTTACTTGATCTTAGCAAAATACTTTTGATACGTACCCATTTGCAACTGAAGTCCATTTTGCAAAAAGCAAAAGACTGCCAGGAGCAGCGGCAACAGAGTTATTTGTTCGGGTGTTTTGGCGTTAACAAGTGAGATATACCTAAAACGAGCTTCCGAATACATGAGCGTAACTGTTTAACTTGGGACCGGCAAGCGAATCAGATTTTGTGCACCATCTCACTACTCGCTGGCTTCAGTAGCATGATTATTTGGAGGTAGATATCAAGGAACCTATTGCCGAACAACCGGAAATCGGTCAGTGGGTACGCGGTACAGCGCACAGCCGTTAACGACGCCCTTCAACTAACCAAATAAGTGCATATAATGTTAAGCTAGCTGGAACATGGCCCGATATACATCATGTGACATGTGAGAGGTACAAAGTACACCGGCTTCCGCGATTTCCATCTCCAAACGATAGCCTGAGATTTGAGAGTTTGTGAGACCTGAAAACGTCTCATTTTTGCTGCTCGCAATACGATACCAAGCTGATTTAAAGTTGTATCATATACTAGCACTGTAAGAAAAACCAGGCGAGGCAAAACCAATTTATTTCAGGAAATTTTGGGAATATATATATAAGCATAAATATATAAACATAAATATAAACATTTACTATCATCTCTCATGCTAGGCACTGATTACGCATTCGTCTGGGACATTCGCCATCATTAATTTTGTTAGTTTAACTTTTAGCTGCAGTAATCAGTTCTGAATCATTAACAGTAGTACCACTGAGGGGAAGTTGACATCTGGGTTAGCTAAATTGGTGTTACCGATTCATGATGCTCGTAAGCACAGTTTTTTCTATTATCTATTTATCTTAGGTGTTTTTGATTAATTCATTTTTTTAATCAAATCACAATCGTCTCTTTTCGTAACTTCTGCCTATAAACCTAAGAACCTGTAGAAGGTCGTGAAGTGCGCACAGCTGGTGTTTCAAAAATCAGATGAGGCAGCTGTACAATTCTTCCCAGATTTTTTACACGGACTGACTCTACGTACGAGACGAAAGCTCGACTGAAAATTCGGAAACCTCTCCGCACTACCAGTAGCTACTCTGCTTCGGTTTAAGTCTCCCCTTGCCGAACTTTATGCTGCCCAAGAAGGATGGTCCTCATCCTTTGTTTCTTCATGCGATAATAGGTGCAGCATAGCACTGCATGATAGTAATCTGTTGTTTCAATTTATTGCCTTGGCTGCTCCCAAAACAAAGCCTTTGTCTGATATGGTTTTGGGCAGGGGACATGTCTCGATAGTGTTTAGTGGTTTGTGGCCGTTGCATAATTTGAAAAGTAATTCTTTGCACTCCGACCGGTATGGCTTTCAAAAGCAGTTGAGTTTCTAAATGCCGATTTCCAAATGTTGGCTATTGTCTATTGTTGAATTCGAGTTTGCTATACCAATATTACTGGCAATCAGAGTGGCCTAATTGTTTCCTCATACTTCCTTTAATTCACCTTATTAGGGTCTTCATTTCATTAGATCCAACTCTTGTGGTTTATTTGATGGTCGGTTTCTCACATAACTGTATTTTTATATACTCTTAGGCCTTCTCGACGTCATGCTACAAATTTACTCCATTAATTGTTTGGGTTCTCGGTTTTGCTCCAAAAACGTGATCGCCCAACTGTCGTAGCGACGATAGTCTTTCCTCAGTTGCCCGAGCCCCTCTATTTTGCTCGGCTGCACACGACTCCAACCGCGTTTTATTTGTTTACTGATATGTCAAACACGATTATGGCCACCTATACCAAAAAAGCGTTCTACAGGAGTCTGAGTATTGGTGCAGCTGATAAATTTAGTAATTTTTGCCAACTCCCTTTGTAAACTGAGTCTGGACTAGTAGACATTAATCTATAGAACTACGAAAAGTGTCCGAGAAATACTCACATTTACACAAGTCCGGGAGCGTTTGCCTACAAGTTTTGAGTGAGCATATACTATTGCTGTCCTCCGTTCAAATCCATCGGGGATGCAATTGGAATGCACTTCACACCTACAAAGTGTAAGGTACTACTAAAGGACTGGGTAGGATCAAACCCAAACCTCATGCCTGCAAAGCAACCAATCGATATGGTAGATAAATACACATGCACTTGTGCAATTTATAGTTGACTGGCTAGAGAAGAGATTGCTCCTTAAATCAGGAAGGCCAGAAACCTGAAAGCAAAAACCTGACGCCTATTTCGCTGCGTGACGTCAGCTAAACCAAAGGCAGAGTATACACTGCGGCTGCTCGATCTGTACTGCTTTACGAACCAGAAACGTGGCCTATACACACAGTAGACGTGCAAAAGCTAACAGTGTTTGACCATCGGAGCTCAAAAAGATTTGTCTGGGTCTGGTTAGAAGGCCCGATTGACAGTGGTGAGATATGCCAGATGGCCTGAGGAAAAAAGGAACTCTCCCAAGGTGGATGAGTTACACAGGTTCTATAGGCTACGCTGGATTGGACATGTAGTTTGCATGCCAGGGCACCACCTGTCTCACCCTTTTCGTCCAGCCCTTGGCTGAGCAAAAGTGATTGAGAGTAGAACGTTCTACAACCTGGCAGCGGAGTTGACAACTACATCTTTCCTAGGACCCAAATTATCAATGATCAATAACACTGACAGGCGTGCTTCAGTCACGCCGTTGGCAGCGTCCGTGAATCAAAGCTATGACCTTTAATGCGTAGCCGTTCAACTTCACGTTTCCTCAGTTGAATAGGCTGCTTCAGTACGAACTAACTTAGTATGTCATCACTTCCAGTGCTCCGCTACATCTCACCCATTCTTACACTTTCCGGTGACCATAACTGTAGCAGCTGGAAGCGACGTACCATCGCTAATGAAGTGAAACAGTTGTGATGCTTCTGGCACTAAGAGCTACTAAGTTGAGCTGGTCAAGCTCGATATACAGACTGCTAGCATTTGTATAAGTTAGCCTCAGTGTTTCGTTTCCGGAACTTCAGGTGTTACATCAAATAGAAATGAGAACCCGAGGTGTTGCTCTCTCGCACACATTCCACTGAGGACATGTACAGCTATGGAGGCGCGATGGGGTGACAGTTATCTGCCCAATACTGTCACTGTTCGCACTTTTGCCAAACTATTGGTAAATTCATTGGGTTTTCACATGGTGAGGGACCTGCTGATAAGGAAAAGCAATTGCTAGGAAGGATTTGAGAGTTGTGACTGGTTCGAAGCCCAGCCTAGAAAAAACATGAAACGCAACATCAGTAGCAGCAATTTTAACAAACCCTGCACAGTGAAGAACAAAACGGTAAAAACAGTTTCATGTTAGAATTGTGGTATTAGAAAGTTAGCATCCATCCTGACGGTTACACTATCCTGTTCAGGATTAGTAAGCAGTTTGTAAGATGTTAAACTCATGCGAATAGGCAATTTCCGTCTGAGGATGGGGATGCCTCCGATAAGAGGATGTGAGGAAAGGAGACGATAGAGAAGCTGAAGTTAGAGGTCTAGAATCAATGAAGCAGGAAAGAGCTAGGCGACTAAATGGGAAAAACAAGCACCATTAAGCTTACCCTCACTGCAGGCGGCAAGTATCCACGAATAATATCAGTAAGATTTTGTTTCGCACACTTCAGAATAGGGTAGCAACCGTCTTGATGTTCACCGTCTTCTCATGTGCTCATCGCTTTACAGATGCCGAAATGCTATTCAGTAAGTTGTTTGTAAGCACATCCAATGTCTTGTACAGACACACCCCTAAGTAACCACACGAACGGATTCTCACCAAACTGTTCCTCCAAGTACGTTTTAGAAAGTGCTTTGAACTGCATTAGTACTCTTAAATTCCACCTTCTGATACATTTTCCTGATCGATTAGCAAGACCGTCTACCAGTGTTACCAAAAAACTCCCATGGCAGATACTATAAAAAACCGTGTTCCGCCACCTTGCTTCTGGTGGCATTAGATTCATAAGTGGATGAAAAGGCATGCGAAAAAGAACAGAACTGGGAAGGAGAAGTTTCGACTTCGTCACCTGGATACATTTCCGGTTGGTCCGAATGAAACATGCACGCAGCAGGTAATCAACCACTGGATGGATCAAACAAAGTCACGTGCATCAATTGTTAGAACGCATGGAAGGGTTTGTTTGAAATTTGGTCCAGGAGGTGTAGCTTCCAGTAAGGCATTTTGGTGGCCTGATTTGCATCAGAAAGTTCTACCCTACCAAAACTTGAACGACGCCTATCTATCATCCAACAGAAGTTCAGTTGTTTTGTGCATCGACATTGTTTCAAAAGAACCTTATCAAAGAAGAATTCACGTGCTCAAGGCAAAAAACAACGAACAGTGCAATCGCTTGGCAAATCTGTTGTGGAAACTGAAAGCGGTCCCGACTGCATTTGATGAAAAGCCGGTTTCCAGACCCTGTGTCGATGCGGAATTGAGCTTGAATGGAGTGGATGCGTTGAAGGCCCAAACAACGAGTATGGAGAGAAATATCGAGAATCAAAGTGTGTATTTGGATGACGCACGAGGTGCCAAAACGAAAATACCTACCAGATCATTTCTGGTTGCACAAGTGGGGGGATTTGTTGTCGGTAAATCTGAATATGTGGATGAAAATAGGATTGAAAATTATCTGGCGCAATCTCAAGACAGGCTTGAAGCTAACAATATTACGTTTGACATTTTGACGGTACACCCTGATGGGCTTACTCTTAAACGAGGAGATTGGTGGCCTCGCGATGAAGAACAAAAGTTGAATATAAATGAACTCAACAGAGTGGACTATTGCAAATCTACGGACAACCTACTTGTATTAGACTATAAATTTCCCGAGTCGAATAAAAGAAGAATATGTCTGTTTGCAGCTGACACTCCGGAAGAACGTAAGCTGTTAGTTAAGCAAATAAAAGATTTGAAAACACAAAGGAATATGAGCCCATGCACCGACTCAGCGTCTGAAAATCAGAGAAAGAACACAATGTCTCAAGAGTTGAGTGGTGAGGATTACAATGTACCAATTTCCCGCGAACAGCACAGTGACAAAATACCTACCAGTATGTCAAAAACTTGCCGGGCTTCTCCTGATAAGAAAAGAGAAAATCAAAAGGATTCTCCCAAAATTCTCAAGTGTGAGAAAATCGGTCGCGAGCCGAATGGTCCTCAGGATTTTCCCAAGCGGTCCATTTATCAATTTCCTCTGGATCATGTGGATGCTTTCAGCGTAGATGCTGAAGAAATACTGGACCCTCAAAAGATCGAGGACTATTTGTCAAGAAAGCGGCAAGTTACATCAGGAGAGATGGTAATTATGGAGATCGATAGTGATGGAATAAAGTTGGATAAGGGTTTATGGTGGTCTGAAAACCCACGAGTACTGAAACGAACTCAATCCGGCATTCACGCCATATTTCCGTTACCGTCGGACGATAAGCTGTGGGCTTTAGCTTACTTCACATTCGATTTAAGACTTAAACGAGTGCATATATTTCGCTCATTTTCACTCGAAGATCGCAACAAAACCATCGCAACATTGAGGAATTACGTCAACCCTGATATTTCAGCCATTATTAATTTAGCTCGAGAACTCGGTCTGAGGCAGAACGGTCTTGATGGGCATTATGTCACTTCTTGTGCGGTTAAAGTTGGTCAGCAAGGTGGCCATGAGAAAATACTGACGGCAAACTCTACTGGGCGAAATAAAGAAATCGTGCTATCTCCTAGAAATACGCCTATCAAAAGTACTCCATCTATACATCACCAAATGGAGCGGTACGACAAGGTGGATGTAAAAGATACAATTGATCTCCAATTTGACGAAGAGGACGACGAAAGTGAGCCTGTTTATCTTATGATACACTTGACACCATCTCCCACGTCGCCCAACGTTTTACGCATATCCTCAAAACCTTTAACGACGCGTAGCACTGAAACTTTATCCAACGGACGTAAATTGGAGGGGCAGTATGCCGGACGAGGTCAACGAAAACCTGCCAGCAACTTTTCGATGAACACGGATTTAAACAATATTGAGGGTATTGAACGCTTGTTACAAAAGGCAGAACCTTGGTCAGCAGAATATGACAACCTAGTCGCGAATGCAGCACGACAGCATATGCTCCAGGAACACGACTGATACTGCTCTTTAAAACCAACTGCTTTATTTGTTCGTAAGCCGGGAAAGCAAATATTTTACCGAGGAGGTATTTTTGGCTTTTTCTTCCTTGTTTTTATACTAACAAACTTGCAGAACATTACCTCGCAACTATTCTGCTTACGCATTCGATGGTCGTAGCAAGATGGCGCATATCTAGGTTTATGGACACCAAAAGGCTGAGTGCTTTTCATGTACGCTCAGAGTTTCATGGCCATTACTTGGATGGATTTTCGAGAAGAAAAAACCGAATTAAATTGTGTTGTTGCTTGAGTTGTTTCTATAATAAAAATGTCTGTTTACTCAGCTGAGAGGTTCGAACGGAAGAAGTAACGAGTTTTGAGTGTATCAAGGTCGTCCTGGTTAGGGAATAGTTCATGTCGAGTAGTATAGGAATCAGTGTGTTATGAATGCATAAGCGTCATGGCCAATAAATTACTGGTAGTTGTTGATTACTCAAGTCTCACTATCGATGGGTTATGGAAATATCTCCGCAACCATGTTAGTTTTCTGGAGAAGGCAATTGATAAGGATAGTGTTCGCTTTGTCGGATGAGGGAATTCTCGTTGTCTGCGTGTGGACTTGCAGACTCGTAGACGAAGCATTAATCAGTGCAACAGTGGTGTAAGCGAGTTCCATGGTCATTAGCTTTCAAAACATGTGGCATTGAGAAATCATAATTTTTATGCTACATACTAGACCTGGTGAAATGCAAATGCAGTAGTTGAATGACAAAGGTGAATCCTAATACAATATTTGAACGTTGATGCTTGTTAATTTTCAATCTCTGACTTCATTAGCCTAAGCTTTAATGCGTCTGTGACGAGCTTCAGCAGATTGTCCGATCTACAGAGTCTAGGAATATCCAGAAGGAGCGCCGATGTCGCAAGCTAGCACAATGGATGTCTACAGTGTCAGGTGTTTAGCGCGGCAGTGAACTGGTTGCTCTTGCTATTTAGACTTGTGGGCATTTTTAGTGTCAGAAATAGTTCTTGTGTTTCATTTCAGAAGATCTTGGTACGTTTCGCTTTTGACACAAAAGCTTCATCAGGCCAAGTGAACAGGTCACAAAATTGGCCAGGTTATAAGACAGACGGGGAACCAATCAGTAAGTTCTCTTCAGACTAAATCAGTGTTGAGTGTCAATTAACGGCTCTTGTCGGCTAGTGTGGGTGCCAAAATCTTGAATCGATGTGTTGGAGGGTTCCAAATTAGTTCCGATCGCTTTTCGTTCCTTAATCTTCCACTTCAGAGTGTTTCACTTGATTCGCCTCGGGTGCCGCTGTTAGATTTTCCTTTGTGGGGGTTGTGGGGGTTGTGAGTGTTCCGACAGTTTAGTTTGAGAGGGGTTGAGGTCAAGTGGAATCCAGGTGATGACTACTCTTCCTACTGATGACCGCACACCAACACGTGTCAGCTCGAGTGACCCACGCACACATAGAGGAATAGGAGACGATGGTGAGAGGTCAACTATTTCCGGATTCTTGAAACAGAACAGACTAGTAACATGATGATAAATGTTATTAGATTCTACGACCAAACACAGGAGTACAGAAAATTCTAAAGCCCTCTTTTGGGACTAACCTTTTCTCCACTAGAGGTATAGTCGGCTTTCGGCAGCTCACATTGAACAATACTAAGTAGCAGGACCAATTAACTTACTCTTTGGAGGGTGGGAGTGATTACCGCAGTAGATCTGATTTATTCTGAAATGATTTCTTGGGTCCGTCCGACGCACCTAAGGGGCGGGTGCTTCGCATGCTTATATGCAATCCAGCCTATTCACGCTGTCCGTGCGGCCCAAAGGGTTGCCTGATACAAACAGATAATGGTGACTGAAAAAACGGATGAAAAAACTAGAAATCAGAGAGTTTTGAGAGGCTCCTCTAGGTTTCGTTAACAGCACTTCCCTGAATGACAGTGAGAACGGCCTGGCACCTGGTGAAGGAAAAATGGTGTACGTGTAACTAAAGCTGTTGTGTATAAGCCCCCAAAAGTCTCTGTGTGAACAGACCTTACCAACACAGTTCACCATTCACTCATAAACACACTCTCGGAGCCAAAAATTAGCATTCTCGTACGCATAGCGTGGTTATGTTCTCCAAGTCTTCTCAATGTGAGTGAAAACAGCCCAGAAGCTTTATGGCATGAGACACAGACTAGATTCCTGTGAGGTAGTAGCTGTGTATCACCGTTTCATGTCCACTCCCGGTAAGCAAAAGCACCAAAAGTTTGTCCAGCGTAATAACATCCGCATCAGAACTTCGCATTCCAGTTGCTTTGCTCATTCAGCGGGCTTGTAAGCAACACTGAGTCAACAAACGGCATCTAGCATTATGTATTCGGTTGAGAAATATTCAGTCTGTGCAAATTTACTGTAAAATATTTCCTTGAGTCTTTTTCACTACACCGCTTTCCATGACCAAAGATGAGATAGGCCCGCTGATGCGTCCAGGTAAAATTATTCTCCGAGTAATCTCCGAACCTGAGGTCACATTAGATAAGACCTTTATCTAGTTTCATGTACTTGAGGTATGATGGTGCTGTCTGCACTGTCCTACTAGAGACCCGTCAGTCCAGTGTACTCTTGGTGGAAGTTGAAGCAAGTTGAATCGTTGGCCGTTTTTTCTGTTTCGAGAAAACATCACTTCGTCGTTCCTTCAAAGTGGTGACAATTCCTAATTTGGGATAACATCTGGTGACCTTTCTGAGTGGTGCCACTTGATCTATGATACCACATGCACTAAAATGCGTTTTGCGGAGGGACGAATTATTCTTCTTCACCATTCCGAACAGTTAACGTCCTTGTGGTACGCTACTCTCCGGCCTGAACTCAATGGTTTGAGTTGTTTCGCAATTTTAGTAATTTAAGTTTGCAGTTGGTGTGAATTGGAGCCGGATTCAAAATGGAAGCGCCAAAAACATTTGAGGCCAAGAATTGACCAGTAGTACGGTGAACATGCCAGATAAATCGATGCGCGACTTACATCTAGCTGTCAGTCGCTACAGCAAAAGATAACATAGACGACCGTAGAAACCTGCGATTGGTCAAACTGTCACACACAGTCATCCGTTCCTCCGTGTGCTCAACCAGAGGGAGCATAAATTCTTAAGAGCTTGATTGGCCCGCACAAGTGGCAGAAGGTAGCATGCAACTGGTAGCTTGGTGTACCATGATGGTCCTGTAATTTCGCCGCAGTATTTGTGACGGTTTTCCGAACCGAAATATCTTCCATTAGCGCGAAAATTTTAGATTTTTAAGATCAATTTTAATTTAGAACAATTATTTGTTCTCAATTGCGGGAAATTTCGGAAACTCCACATGCTGTGTCGCGGAAAATAGGGTTGCTTCTGTACTACAAGTGTATTTTAGGACTTCCTGACCGTATTTTTGCCATCAGCTGCAGAACCTGAGAACATATTATAATTCTACTGTCGATCACAAATTTTAACATAAGTTTGAACTTGCTTTTGAGATAAACAAGGTAGTTAATACCTTTTATCAGGAGCTTAGTATAAGCCTTCGAATATATATTATCCTGTAAGAACTCTGAGTGGGCAATCGGCGTACAACTTAAGAAAGATGATACGTCGAAAGGGTAGGTAGGCGTCCAATTGTAAATGTGAATATATTTGGTTTGTATGTTCCAAAAACTAATAACTTTGAATGAAATACTCACTTATTTGTTGCTTTACAATATGCTTGCTCAAATAGATCTTCTAGGAGAAATGTCAACGGCAGTACCAGCAGTGAAAATCCTTGCCAGACTCCAGGGACATAACTGGGTTCGTCCGGTGACAGTACGGGATGCACTGGAATCATCATTGTCCATCAAACAGCAGGATGCCTCTGAGAGCATGAGAACACACAAGTCTATGAAATTGAATGAGGGAAAACAGGTCTAATTAAAACCTCCTTGTTTAGCTTTGTAATGTACTACTCACAAGGTTGCTGAAAATCTCTCGAAAGTTTCTCGAAAGAACCAAATTAGTTTGCAGATGAGTGTATATTCTCTAATTTCGTGCAATTTGGTTTCAAGTAGAACATAAGGTTGACGGAAACCCGGGGACTGCGCCTACCTGATGAGCCCCAAGAAGGGCGAAACCGGTCGTGGGCTGTCAATGGATTTTCAGCAACCTTATGAGTAGTACATTACAAAGCTATACATGTATCGGGATATCTCGAATATCGTAGCGACTGAAACATGAGGCGGCCTGGTGCAGCACATTCAGTTTCCTGAGAACATCATAAACGAGAGATTCAGCTGGGTTCCAGGCGACTCTCTCGAAAGAACCTCCTTGTTTAGTTTTGTGACATTTCAGATACCAACAATCGCAGTGCTGAGAATTTTTAATTATTTATTACAATAGGCTAGTTCTGACCTCCATTGTATGCTAAAGTTTGGTAATATTCCTGACGTTCTGTTGGGTAGAAAACGCATAATGTGATGGCTCAATTTACCTGAACTGTGCTGGAACTTCACAGTCCCTGAAGTGAGAGCTGCTGGGGAGGCTTTTTTGCTGGATTGCTTTTTGGAGCGCCCTTGAACAGCTAATCTAATCTTAAAGTCTGAAATCTAAATGTTTACTCACAGTATGAACATTGTTGCACCAGTGGCCACTCTGCATGATGCACATATGCACTGCCAGCTGAAATACCGAAGACGCGGTTTACCTTTCCCGTTTGGCTCATTTTATGAATCATTAAAGGGCCAGATAGATGACACTGATAGTGCTCTAATGTGCATTGTAAGTCACACTTGAAGCTCACCTGCTGAGTCACAAATCAGGAAAGTGCAAGGTCGGTGGTCCGGTACTCACACCTGCCTTCTTATTATGCAAGTTGGAACTATCATTTCATCAATTAGCATAGTTTTCTGTAAGTAATGTGAACGTTCAGTGAAACCCTTTAATAGCGTGCCCCTCTACAGCGACCATCCTTTGCAGTAACTCCGACTTCTTCTTCCGAATAACAATCTGTAGGTCTCTACATTTCAGCAGGTTTGTCACAACACCATGAGCCACAGACCCTCCTTCCGAAATATATGATGATGCTTTAAAACACATACTTCTAAGACAGGCACTGGGAAGCATCCTCAACAATATTCGCCTTCTTAGTGGATTGTTTTTTACTACTCAGCACAGAGGTTTGAATTCGAACAGCTAAGTCAGTGTTTGATTCATACGCATAAAGATCTAACACAAATGTGACTCAGGCGACACTATGAAAGTTCTCGTAGAAACACTCCTCATTAAGCTACTTGAAACTCTGAAAATTCGCGATCAGCTTTTCCCTCCTTGAGACTTAACCGTAGGATCATTCCCCTAGTTTCCGTCAACCTTATGTCCTAATTGAAAAAAATTATAGGAAACACTCCTCATTAAGCTACTTGAAACTCTGAAAATTCGCGATCAGCTTTTCCCTCCTTGAGACTTAACCGTAGGATCATTCCCCTAGTTTCCGTCAACCTTATGTCCTAATTGAAAAGAAATTATAGGAAATCTACCCCATACATACATTTACACACAAAATTGGTTTTCGCGGGAGACTAAGCTGAGTCCCACTCAAACTTGCTCTCAGTTCGAAAGGTAAAATTTTCTATGGTAATAGGTCCAGCGAACTAAAAAAACATCGTTTTTTGGGCATGAACCGTCTCTGGACGACTTACTTATGGGGAACGGAAAACCCCAGATTTGAAAGTACAATTTACTGAGAGTCTGACTACTTGTCCGACTCGTCTGTCATTCGAAATGCTTTACACGCGTCCTTATTTCGGCATCCTAATTTTGTTTGTCCAGTAATCACTAAGTTCCATGTTTTACTGATAATAGATCCATGATTCTGACGTGCGTATTAGCACTTCAGGACGTGTTCGATCTCGTGGGTGGGATTCAACATAGCTTCAATTATAAAACGTTTAAAAATAACCAGCGGCGTTTTGTGCGCATGGCCTTATTTGTGATTGCACTACGCTTGCCCCAAGGTCACATGTGCCTGAGGTCCAACCACTTACCATCATCGTCGTTCATTTCGGTGCATAGCTTCTTTGCCATCAGAGAGAAGCACGAGTACGGGGCACTGCCCAGATGGTCAAGCCTAGACGGGGAAAAACGCGATGCCGTGGTTAGGTTCTAACCACGGACCTGCCAGTAGGTAAGAATAGATCTTCCGTGATCACTATGAGAGCTCAGACCGTGAAACGATTGACGAGCGACGACTCGGATTCCCTCTATTTGCTATTCATGATTAACTGGCAAAAATAAGCGAGATAGCTTTGCCATATATTGTGATCAACCTTTGATGAAAATCACTGATCTATGCAATCGCATCCTTCTGAGGAAGGGGCGTTTCACCACAGAGTCACAGATTTTACAGTAGAAGTATATAGTGAACAACGAAACGGACACCTGTCAAACCATTCACCTGCTTACACTGCTAATCGTTGGCATCTTGTCAGCTAGATTATAAACTGAGGCCATAAGTAACTTCCAGTTTTAAGGTTGAACATATGGCATACTTGTATCCTTAGAAACCAATCGAATCTACCTTGTTGACGTTGTGAAGCGCCCGGTGCACTTCTGATCACTTCTGAACGATCCAACCACAGTTAGCTGACGTCTTTGGACCAAATTTGACCGTTCTTTTGTTTGTAGGACTGAAGTTTGGACAAAACTGACATATCCAAATTTGAATATAGTATCTGGTAGTCCTACAATTATGTTGACCAGAGGGAGGAGTATCGAAAACATTCGTTAGTCAATACGTCTTCATGGTCGCATGGAAACCCGCTGCTTGACTAAGTAAGGTCAACTGGGACGATATACCGTGGTATTACAGAAGCTGGCCCAGTGAACCTAACGGTTGCTAAGCTTACTAGAGCATCTCGTCTTCATTCGAACATCTAGGATATATGAGCAGAGAAACAACACATTCACATGAATGGCATGATGGAATATCGACTGTACTGCCCTTTTCCCGATCGTGAGAAAACTAAGGACATCCAGTCGATCGTCGTTTCAAGACTGCACTAGGTATTTCACCAGGATCCTTTCAGAAGTTCATCTCCAAAAGTATTGTGAAAACTTAAGATTATGCACTTTTGTTTCTACGAAGCTTAACAAGGACGCCCATCTCGGCCTACCGAAGAGAGCAACGATATTCTCATTTGCTTATTCGTCTTACTAGTTGGTGTGTTTTAACCTTGTTCCGTAGAATCACCAATCCAAAGTTGCTTTCCATTTATTCAACCATGTCTGAGACGGCCAACAGGACGCGCAAAGTGTGCATCGTAAATTAGCCCAGCTTAGCTGTTCTGAGTTCATCGAATGCTTCAAGCAACATGGATAGTAATCTTCTGAAAAAAACGTTCTTTGTTACATGCTTGCGAGTGCTGGAGTTGGACTACGCGGAAGAACTGACTGCACAAACGCTGGATGAGAAACTGGCAATCTACTCAAGACGACATTCCTTCCTTAGTCCAGTTTTGGTAGTGAAGCTAACTTTTGAACCTAATTTGGTGTCAATGGACAGACTCACCTGGTGGCCCAAGGAAGATCAACATCATCTTCCATACAGCCACGTGCACAATGTCCTTGTATTCAATAACGATCCGAAACGTGTTGCGATTGACATAATTCACCCTTCTACCGCCAAACGTAGAGTGTTTCTGTTCAAAACCACAAGCATGGATGACTGCAAAAGAATTCTCTGTCACTTTCAACAACATATCGAAACTTCAAAATTATACGACTATGGAAATGTACGCTTCCTTGGATCCCCTAACTGGAGGCCTAGTTACCGAACCGCCGACAAGTCAACTGTAGCTGGACGCATGCGTAAGGCTTCGCTGGAGACAGAGGAGAAAGCAGATTCCAATGGAGCTAAACGAGATCTCCTAAAACGACAACCCAGATGTTCTCTGCCTAGAACGGAAATCCTTTCTGTGGCTGAGAAACTGGTTGATGATGTGTTGAGAAACAGTCACCAACAAATAGAGCAAGAGTGTTCCATACCGACTGCAAACGTTAGACGAAAGTCAACTGATTCCTGCGTACAGGCTTCCGATTCAACCTCAAAATCATTCATACAAAGTCCATCCAAAATCGCTGTTCCCAGTTCTCTTCCTGTTAGACTCATTCTACCGCTTTCTGCTCGGGTTAGCGTTTGCGAAGAAGAATACGGTGAATTTCCCAGGAGCCCTTTGTTTCACAGCAGTTATTTTCAGGATCGTGATGCACTAAAGCGACTTAACTCAAAAAGACAGTTCACGATCGATCTACCCGAAGTTTCATTCGATGAACTCGGTGGTAGCCTTGAACACCAAACGAATACATACAGTATTCGTCCGGCGACACCACAACCAAGGTTGGAAGAGAAAAGCAAAGATTCGACGACCAATGAGGACGCAGATCTTCCATTCCACTTGCCTGTTCAAGAGCACGATGAACTCCCCACTGGGCGGTTTCCGGGAGATACTAACGTAAGACAAGGTGCCTCCCAGTCTGACTGGACCACTTCAGTGAGTTGCATCAGTCCACGAAAATCTGCATTAGGTGTAATCGACCAGCAGGGATCGAGATATGTCTATATGGCAAGGAGACCGATGAAGTGAAGTATGTAAGCCTTTCACTACGTAGGAATTTCCATATGCTGTGCACATTAACATTTATTTGTTTTTTTTACTGTACACTAAACGTCACCTATGTGGGAAAAGCAAGCCATTTTTTATTTTTAGAACACTCCTAGTGCTGAACTGTTACTAGAGCATTTTTTGAAGTGATCAGACTTGTCCAAATTTATCATTGCACGAACATGCTCCAGTGCCCCATTTTGAAACTGCAATCATCATATAGATCAACAAATAATGTGCAATAAACGTTCCACGGAACAAGAATAGAGCTTAGTTAAAAAGTTTTCAAAATTGCATTGTTGCACGATTACTGTTGCTTTAGAGTGGCTCATTATTGAGGGATGATCTTGTCCTTTTCGCTTTCCTATTAGTGACTTCTAACGACACCTGACATTTGCTTCAAACCAAAAGTTGTTGCCGATAATGAGAACAAAATAACGGAAGGTAGTTGATGCAAAACAACTCTTGCGGATTTGGAAAGCTCCTGTGACTGCTGGAAATCCACTACCAAGACAAACCAATCGTGCTATCCGGAAGCTGAATGAGTTGTAACCGTTCACATTGTTTTCGAGTTCACATCGAAATGTGTGCGATAACTTATGATACGGGTAGTATTACTAGCGCAGTGAAGTTTTACAGTACGGAGGGTGGAACAAAAGAATGTTCGAACTAGACCAGACAATCACATAAAACCAGTTCATAAGGAACGATAGTGTTTTTGCACATTAGCAGACAAGAAAACGGTTAGAAGCTCGATAAAGCAAGCGTCAATTTAGTGGTTTTATAGTTCAGAATGTTCAAAGAATCTAACCACCTTCAACAGGAATCATCGAAAGACCTGCAAGGTTGCTGATGAGTACACATAAAATAAGGGCCAGGGTTAGTAACCTAAGTTCATATGATCGAATGGATTTTTAGCTGTACGTACATTTTAGTCGCACTTACTACCGCATAAAATCAATGTTTTCAGCATTGCTCAAGAACTTGAGGGCAAAGTTAAGGCACCAAAACACCAGCCACTGATGGCAATGGTCGAAAGCCGATACTCCTAAAGAAGATATCGAAAGCTCGTACCTATCTGTGAGAGAGTACTTCGTAGATCATTTGCGCCTCATTTCTTGCGCTCTATAATTGCACTGGCAAGGGTGGAATTCATAGTTCTGTCTTCGGATGCCTATTTAAATCTTACCATATCGTGTGGGGTTATTTTGCTGAAAGCGTGCTTGATCATATCCAGGCTTAAATCAATAACCTGTAACTTATCAGACCGACTCTGTCTTTAAAGCTGATCGCTCATTCTGTTCATTCACCCGTGAATTGATACCAAAATATCGAATTAATCAGGTAGCCTTCATCCTGTATTCTACTATGACCGTGTTTTACCAGTACACATAGCTTCAATGTAAAATTTCATCTTCCTATTGTGGGGTTTCGCTTGATTGCAGTGTGTAAGGACAGACCAACCTGCCAATATTTGGTTGGTAAGGGGGTTGCTATAGACGGTGCTCTTTAAGGTATGATAAATCCAAGTGTCATTATTCAAAAATACAAACCAACAAATGATTTTAGGACAAAGAAATGGCTCGCGTGGTACTTTAGTTGCTAATATTTCGTCAGAATTGCCCAACAATGTCCCATGCTTATCTCTGTCGTCAAAGAGCTACATTTCAAATGATATAAACTACCAACAAACACAAAATATTTCTATCAGTCTAATGGATTAAATTAACTCTATCATCAAAAACAGGGAGTTTTTCGGTAACACCCAGAAGAAACCACACTGAACAGGTCCCGCAGATAGTCCTATTGGGGTCACTGATGAATGCTGCCCCTCAAGCTGAGGGAACGTGAAAACACAAGGGGTGCTTTTCCATATCTTTCTCTTTTGTCCGCTCAATTCAGGCCTACTCACTCAGAGGCACCAAACTACCCGCAAGAGTGATCGGACAGTCAAACGTCACAACATTCCGTTGTAAAATATCTGAATGGGGGTCAAGCACGTTCAAGAATATGCGAGAAACTCCCATTTTCCACCACCAGGTGAAAAGAAGGCTTTGCTAGTCAGTTTACTGGCCCCACATCTGGTTGACAAAATTAGATTAAGCCAGTGCTTCCCCTCAGCAAGTAACCTGTTAGCTGGATGATCCTGAGGCGGCCGGACTTCATACTTCCTCGCCATCGCATTTGACAGGTTCTCATTGTTAGTGAGATAGTGACTGAAGCAATAGCCTGTTTCTATCACCAGTAAAAAAAATTAGCGCGCACAGGATATGTTACTCATTTTTCGGGTTAGTAGCTTGTCTGAAATCCTACCTGCAACTGACAGGACGGCAGGAAATGCTTGTATTACCTTGACGAAACAGATAGAACAAACACATAAGAATACTTCCTTGGATGATTGTGCCGTAGTTGTTGGTCAGTAACCTGTCTTTCAAGATGGACGTGCACACGAACAGACAGACACAAACGGTATTGTTGGATAATTCCACGCAGTGCTCAATCGATCAACACTGTCGGACTCTACGCTTGATATAGGGTGAAAGAAACACAGTCCACACATTCCAGCAAATTCACGTGAAAAACAACGCTGCCCCTGGAATCTCAGTTTGAAGTGCTATGGAGCTGCTACGTGATTACTTTTGCTTGTGTTATGTTGATACCAGTGGTTACCGGAACGATATACAACCATAACTGACCTCGGATGACCCAAAATCTACAAAGGAATAGAATGGTCACACAAATGGAAAGCGCACTCATGCCCAATCATACAGTGCCTTACTCATATTGGTTGGTGTTACTATCCGCAACATTAAAGCGTATACAAACTTACACTAACTAGAGTTGTGCACGGCTGTTGTACTACGTACCCGCGTTTTGTTGGATAATGTCCGAAAAACAACATCCTCTCAAATTTCCTAACTTTATTGTGGTTCTCAAAAGTGCGTTGGAATTTGATAAGGACGAAACGGTGGATGGAGAGCGGGTTCTAAATGCCTTGAAGCTTAAGAGCAATCGCGCCCATTCTGGATTTAGTTCAAATCCGGTACGAATCACTCTGTTGGAGAATTGTGCTGTAGCCAGTCGCCCTATCTGGTGGGCGAATTCGAAGGAAACTCGCCTACCCTATGCACAAATTCGAGCCTTGTATGCGTTTGAAAAACAGGCCAAGAAACTCTGCGTGGATGTGGCTTCTCCAGAGACACAGAAGAGTCGGGTTCTTGTGCTGAAATTAAAGGATGCTGTGGAACGCGTCAAACTTCTTGAAGCTCTGGAGAAATTCAAAATGCTCACCAGTATGTATGATGAAAAAAACGTCAGGCCAGTGCAGTTTGGTCATTGGTCTTCTGGTTACTATGTGGAAGAAAATAATGAAGGTGACGTAAACAAACCAGAAACATCACAACCGGCGAGACAGAGTGAACTGGGAGAAACGCTATCGAGAGAAAACCGTAGCGTGACTCTACCACGGACACCCATTCCAAAGGAACCAGTTTCCACGAGGGAAACGACACAGATAATACATCAAGCTGTTGAAACCGATCGTGTACCAGCTGCACCAACCAATATTCATATTATATTTCAAGGTGTGGATCCTAGCTCTTTTGTAGCATCAGATGAGATGCGAGAAGGAAATGAAAGGTATATTACTTTAACACCTATTGGATTCTCCCAGTCATATGGTCAGAACGGTCGAACGGAGTGCAGATCTGCAGGTATACCAGTCGGCCAAGGAATGCCAACAGCATACCAACAGCAGGTAGATCACCCGATGTACCCAAATGAATACGATGCTCCTTTTCCGGGCGGGTATGTTTCTGGTTATGAGGATCAACCAAATATGGAACAGCAAATGTACGCTCAAAAACTTATGGCTGAAAGAATGAGAGGCGATGGACCAACCGACCAAATGTTTTTAGCGCAACCAGGCTCTTACAGGAACCATAAACAGTCTCACTATGTGACACTGTGGAAACAACATATAGACTCCACAGCTATTTCTGGCTTTCCAAGCAGGATTCATGAAATGGATTCAACTGAACAGTCAGATCATCGAGGACTAGATAATGCGAATTACTCCATTTCACCCAGAAAATCCAAAACAGAAAATATCCATGCTAGCAATACCAACACTGAAATGTACTTTTACAGGTTGAAATCAAGCACACCTGGAGTGCCTGATGAGCAGGGATCACGGTATGCCTTTGTCTCAAAAGAAGACTCAGGTCAATAACTTGGTACGGACGAAGGGGAGATTCACATACGTACAAGGACTGTAGGCCTTGTCCTCTTCGCGTTTATTTTCATCAATTTTTGTACGGTCTTCTTTTTCAAGTCAAGCCAAACTTTGCGCACGATCAAGTGGTGAATCTTCAATACCTCCTGAGTCAGTGTTATTACTGTGTAATGGAATTTGTATTTAAGACAAGCATATTGCTTAAACGTTTTTCTCTGTAGCCTCCACAGCCTGAGGTAAAACATACTGTTCTTGAAACGTTTGTGTTGATTTTATTTCTTTCTACAGGAGTTCACTATGTACAGTCCATTAAGTTGGATGCAGTAAAATAGACTAATCCAGAAAAGCTTCGACAACGATATTTCAGATGTTGAGTGCGTCTGAATGAAATATGCAGTGTACAATAGTGTCTCCCAAGTGAAGATCTTCTAGATATTAGACAGTTGAAAGAAGCTTACCAAACTACTGCGTCCCTGGTTTGTTGTGTATTTCAAGCGATAGAACACTCATCGAGGGCGCTGCTGCATAAAATAGGATTGGCATCAAAAGAGCTGATGTTTAGGCTTATTTGACCCAAAGAGAAAACTTTCACGATCAAAGCGTTCCAATTTAATAGCATGTAAGCAGTTGACATCATCCACAGCCAAGGTCTAGTAGGCTTGATAACCTTATCGTAAAATATTACAAATTCCGTGCACTTTGGCGGTAACCATGTATGAAGAAAAGAATAACTGGCTAAACTCAATCAACCCACACGCGTTGCGTCCTAGTGTCCCACCAGCCGGAAGTAACGAGCGTTCAGCGAATAACTGTTCTCTGTTCTCATGACCATCAGACGAGTAACCAGCAGGTCCACAGGAATTATCAACCTCATTTAAGCCCCTTGAGGACACCACGTGGGTCACTTACCACCATGCCGAACCGATAAAACGAAAAACATCAAATTAATTTCTGGAAGACGTGGAAGAATAGTACAGCATTTTACTAGATCTCTAGCTTCATCAACCTCACTTAACTCCATCCGAGAGCAAATCTGAGTATCCAGAAGGCAAATTTTCACCTTTTATTACTGTCTACTCATAGACGGTAGAATGTAGTGATAGAAAAAATTTTTTTGTATGAATGGGGGTCGATGTAGAGAACGATCCTGATTTGATAGACCCCGATGAGTAGTATATTTGATGGGGCGAGAGATTTGGAGAAGGTTCACTCCTGAGGGATGCCAATAATATCCTCAGATATCACTCCCCCAATACATGAAATTCCTTGTTGGAAACAAAGTGTTTGGACTACATGGGTCAGTAAAGGGTTTAAAGCTATCTTAAAAACTAGTAATCTGTTGCTAAGACATGGTGATAATGCAGGTAATAATACACTGAACTTCGATGATTCGTTGGAATATAACATTCGATATCATGTCGTTGGCTGAGTATATCGAGCTCACACCATATAACCGGTTTCTGAGTTTGGTATATGTCCAGTTGATGAAAAACTGAATTAAATAACGCCCTCTGAGTATACCCCGAGAGGATTGCTAATTAAGCAGACAATGCATTCCGAATATCCACTAGTTTTCAGGCGATTGACTGAGAATACAATCAAAAATCTGTGCGGTTCATGTTATTTGTAGGGTTTTGTTAGAGAAATACCGTGAGAAACTCTGAGGAAACCACCTAGGTAATAAAAACAAGAAAGGTAGGATTAACAATGGCTTGCAAAAATAGTGATCTGTAGCCACAACGAAATGGAGTACAGAATCGTATTAGAAGCTGAGATTGGGTATGAACCTAGCCGTCTATACCAAAATCTTTCCGAAGATGAATTTATCCAACTACGTTAGTTGGGATCCAAGCAACTGTTGATTTCTCAAGAGCTAGTATCTACGCATCTTACTTTTTGTTTACTGACTTGTGCCGCGAGGTTTCCGTAGCGATGGAATAAGGCTGCGTACATACTCTGAGAAATCGGTAATGGTTCAATGATTCCAATAACATGGAACAGGACCTCGGCCACTTTGTCAATGGTGTTCCAATGTGAGGCGATGGTTTCCACAAATTTGAGCGTGCACCTGTGGTTTTCGGATGGCTCAGCATGGTAGATTTGTCACGTAAACTAACCAGCTTTCTGCATCTATGAGACATTAGTCATAATCCGCATATGTTGTGTTCAAAAACAATGGTAGAGGAAGAACCAATGGCTATCGAAATACTCAGTCTCGGTTACCGTGGTAAACAGGACAAATCGACAGCATTCAGTCACCCACACATCTGTATTATAAATGCTCATGCCCCGATGAAACCATAGATTTAGATCGCTGCTGTGACAGATGGAACGCATTCCTGTGACACCCGTGGGAGTGATCGTTGGCTTGTTCGCTTAGCTGGGCAATTTGATTGCTGTAGGAGAGTTTTGTGCAAGTAGAGCGAGGTATCCAAACAAGCATGGTTTTAGATCTTTGTGTCCCTACTAACTCCTGAAAAGTTCCATATCCGTGGCCTGATAATCCGTCGCTCCATTGCGGGGGTCAATGAGTAGTTTCACAAAACAGAGAGTCCTGTAGTCGATGAGACTCATTCTGGAAGCAGCACAATAACTCCTCATCACAAACGACCCATCTATCGGAATTCCTCTCTCCCTTTTTTGTTACTGTTGCTTACTGCACTGCTCATAAGACAACCGAATCATCTGACAGACGGGGCTATACAGTGCCAAAAACCGCATGTTAAGGGGAACATATTTACGTCGATAGCCTTCCGAAATCTGTGGGCAAAAGCGGTAAATGGCAATGCCAGAGGACGCTTTCAAAACAGCATTTGTCTTTCAAAAATGAGTCAGCAATGACGTTCACAATGCCTTGAGAACGTTCTGCATATGCTCATTATTGAGTTAATGGAGATTATACTGGTGCAACATTCTTAATTCGGATGGAGTTGTCAGATGAATGGCAGCTACCACAAATGTTTATCGATTAGGATTCGGTGGTATCTACAAAATCTAACCAGCTTTTTTGCACTGAAGGATCCAGATATTACAACGGCCGCTTATTCGTTTATTTGGAACCACCCGACATGTTTGCACGGCCGTGGATGAATAAGTAACAAAAAATCATTGATGAGGCGAGCCACACCGGTTGGTATGCCAAGCTGTCATTTGTGGGGTATGGTGTTTGGCTCCCAGCTCAGACCGCCTGATTTATCCTACCAACTTTAAGAAATATTCTGAAAAACCGCTCCGATAGAATCCCAGTGTTAAACATGCTTAAGAGGCACCCTGGTGTGAAGAACGCGTACATCCAGCGCTTCATTTCTATAGCGTTCGCTTCGGGGCCGAACCACATCGAGAACATAGAGCAACTGATCAGACCACTCAGAGATTTTGACGCTCCAAGCGACCCCTTGAAGCAAAATTAGCAGATTAGGCGGTTTTAAAGTGGTATTATTTGTTAAATTCTACTAAAAACTAAACAGACAAGCAGGAAATAAGGTGCACGATAATCCCCCGTTTAGTGCATCTTATATTTGTAGGATGCTGTATCGCCTAAGAAATAGAAGTGAATTCCGACCAGAGGATTACTTTTCGAGATTTCGTTTCTTTAGATGTCAATGCGAACTTTTTGAAATATGAGGAAACGACGTCACAATATGAGCACTGTCCTCAAGGTTTACACCTTCACTTTGGGAGAACAAATGGATGTTGCCATTGATTTCTACCGGCTGAGGCATCAAATAACTGCGCCAATTCACTCTCTTCGGCCATTATTCCAGACTGATTTCCTTTGTTTTAGAAACGAATCTGGAAAATTGATTGAATCGACAATTCGTGTTCAAATAAGATTATTTAATCAAACAGACAAAAATGCACCGGAAATGTTTTCTAGGGATACACCAAGACACACACGGTCACCATCGAGTTGATCCTGAATGAAATCAGCCTATATCAATACCAAGCTAGGATATATCTCATTCTCAGTGGAGCCTAATTGATCATGTAATTAACAAAGTGGATTTCCAGGAGTACAGAATGAGCTAAGATGTTTTTAACGTGTAATAGGAGTACCCTGTCACCGTTTACGGAAAAAAGCCCCGTTTTCTATTCCAAATTCGAGCAGGAAAACTTTTTCTGGAGGCCATAACATTCCAGCTTAAAATAAAAGCCACTACAGCTCAGAAGAGGGGCCGTGGATACCAGCCATGGTTGTGACCTACGTGATTCCTTTGCACGTGGTTGAAAAATCTCCAAGACGTGCCACGTGTCCGGGCCCAGTGGCAATCATAATTTCACTTTCGGAATAAGGCTGCGTACATACTCTGAGAAATCGGTAATGGTTCAATGATTCCAATAACATGGAACAGGACCTCGGCCACTTTGTCAATGGTGTTCCAATGTGAGGCGATGGTTTCCACAAATTTAAGCGTGCACCTGTGGTTTTCGGATGGCTCAGCATGGTAGATTTGTCACGTAAACTAACCAGCTTTCTGCATCTATGAGACATTAGTCATAATCCGCATATGTTGTGTTCAAAAACAATGGTAGAGGAAGAACCAATGGCTATCGAAATACTCAGTCTCGGTTACCGTGGTAAACAGGACAAATCGACAGCATTCAGTCACCCACACATCTGTATTATAAATGCTCATGCCCCGATGAAACCATAGATTTAGATCGCTGCTGTGACAGATGGAACGCATTCCTGTGACACCCGTGGGAGTGATCGTTGGCTTGTTCGCTTAGCTGGGCAATTTGATTGCTGTAGGAGAGTTTTGTGCAAGTAGAGCGAGGTATCCAAACAAGCATGGTTTTAGATCTTTGTGTCCCTACTAACTCCTGAAAAGTTCCATATCCGTGGCCTGATAATCCGTCGCTCCATTGCGGGGGTCAATGAGTAGTTTCACAAAACAGAGAGTCCTGTAGTCGATGAGACTCATTCTGGAAGCAGCACAATAACTCCTCATCACAAACGACCCATCTATCGGAATTCCTCTCTCCCTTTTTTGTTACTGTTGCTTACTGCACTGCTCATAAGACAACCGAATCATCTGACAGACGGGGCTATACAGTGCCAAAAACCGCATGTTAAGGGGAACATATTTACGTCGATAGCCTTCCGAAATCTGTGGGCAAAAGCGGTAAATGGCAATGCCAGAGGACGCTTTCAAAACAGCATTTGTCTTTCAAAAATGAGTCAGCAATGACGTTCACAATGCCTTGAGAACGTTCTGCATATGCTCATTATTGAGTTAATGGAGATTATACTGGTGCAACATTCTTAATTCGGATGGAGTTGTCAGATGAATGGCAGCTACCACAAATGTTTATCGATTAGGATTCGGTGGTATCTACAAAATCTAACCAGCTTTTTTGCACTGAAGGATCCAGATATTACAACGGCCGCTTATTCGTTTATTTGGAACCACCCGACATGTTTGCACGGCCGTGGATGAATAAGTAACAAAAAATCATTGATGAGGCGAGCCACACCGGTTGGTATGCCAAGCTGTCATTTGTGGGGTATGGTGTTTGGCTCCCAGCTCAGACCGCCTGATTTATCCTACCAACTTTAAGAAATATTCTGAAAAACCGCTCCGATAGAATCCCAGTGTTAAACATGCTTAAGAGGCACCCTGGTGTGAAGAACGCGTACATCCAGCGCTTCATTTCTATAGCGTTCGCTTCGGGGCCGAACCACATCGAGAACATAGAGCAACTGATCAGACCACTCAGAGATTTTGACGCTCCAAGCGACCCCTTGAAGCAAAATTAGCAGATTAGGCGGTTTTAAAGTGGTATTATTTGTTAAATTCTACTAAAAACTAAACAGACAAGCAGGAAATAAGGTGCACGATAATCCCCCGTTTAGTGCATCTTATATTTGTAGGATGCTGTATCGCCTAAGAAATAGAAGTGAATTCCGACCATTACTTTTCTTTTCGAGATTTCGTTTCTTTAGATGTCAATGCGAACTTTTTGAAATATGAGGAAACGACGTCACAATATGAGCACTGTAGGTTTACACCATTGATTTCTACCGGCTGAGGCATCAAATAACTGCGCCAATTCACTCTCTTCGGCCATTATTCCAGACTGATTTCCTTTGTTTTAGAAACGAATCTGGAAAATTGATTGAATCGACAATTCGTGTTCAAATAAGATTATTTAATCAAACAGACAAAAATGCACCGGAAATGTTTTCTAGGGATACACCAAGACACACACGGTCACCATCGAGTTGATCCTGAATGAAATCAGCCTATATCAATACCAAGCTAGGATATATCTCATTCTCAGTGGAGCCTAATTGATCATGTAATTAACAAAGTGGATTTCCAGGAGTACAGAATGAGCTAAGATGTTTTTAACGTGTAATAGGAGTACCCTGTCACCGTTTACGGAAAAAAGCCCCGTTTTCTATTCCAAATTCGAGCAGGAAAACTTTTTCTGGAGGCCATAACATTCCAGCTTAAAATAAAAGCCACTACAGCTCAGAAGAGGGGCCGTGGATACCAGCCATGGTTGTGACCTACGTGATTCCTTTGCACGTGGTTGAAAAATCTCCAAGACGTGCCACGTGTCCGGGCCCAGTGGCAATCATAATTTCACTTTCTAGCCGGGTATCCAGCTAGTTTTTTGTCGTTGTGTTCTATGCTGGTGTTAAGTGAAGTTTGCAAGGTACGTAAAGTCAAACTTACCGAGGAATGATTTTTGTTCATCATTCTTCCTGGTGTTATCTGAAGAAACAAGGACTTCATCCCAGTTCCTATTACCTGAGAACATAGGACTTCTGCAATAAATCCGTTTCTTCCCATCCCTTACCACGTACTCAATGCACACACCTACAGCTAGTGAGTGGTCACTAGTGAGTCCAAGAACAGTGGTTGTCAAAGAACAACACCGCTACACGGTTGTGGACTTGATATCAATAGTCTGGATGCAAAGCCTCGTTAGCCGGTTAATATTGGGAAGCTTGAGGCTGTCTTTAATCTAAGCAACTAATTTTAAACAATTGGTATGCGCTGACAGTGCAGAAACACCACCGATGGTGCACAGCAATAAACGAAACGTCACTTCGGTACTTAAGCCACAGAATTATGCGCGAATATAAATAGACTATCACACAATATGAAACGTTGAACGAAATTCGGTTGCAGTCAGCGCTTTGTTTTGAAACGAACGGGATAATGGTGAACGGTCGCTTCGGCGACTGTTCGCACTTATACGCATGTGTAACAGCAAGTTCAAAGCTTACGATATAAACGATCTTAAACGTTATGCTTCACGGAGCGAAAGTGTTAATGGATGATGAACAATAGATCCAACGCAAACAGTCATCGGAGCTCCATTGCGATACAATCTGTTGGCAGGTTTTCGCTTATTAACAGGAGACTAAGTGAAACATAATGTACTTCTACCGAAGATACCATCGGTACATCGAACCTGCTAGATTGCATGGATAATCCTAACGATGGATTGTAATCGCGACTGCTTCTCTGATGCCTGGATATTCATTGACTATCACGAAAACGTAAACAAATGCTACAAAGCAATTCCACAAATTCCGTGATAAATCCCAACTTCCACTAGATCAAAACGGAGTTACGAGAAACCACACACACTACTCGCATGGCTACTCAGCCGTATCCACTGTTGCACCCGAACACTGACTTTCGTAATGTCTAATATATCCCCCCATATGGTGATACTCCATCTTCCTCTCGTTGAATGACAGCTTTACTGCTGAAGCGTGCTGTTCCAGAAAAGCACCCATCATTCGATTCCATAGTTGTCTGGATCATTAAGTATACGGGTGATAAGTGAACGATAGTTCTAAAAGAGCATGAAGTTTTTGTCAACATGCATGGAAAATCTCTATTTTGGGGCGTTTCGGCAATCCAAAGCAAACCCTTCAAAAAACTTCTAGACATTACAGAAGTGAATCAGAGTCATCAAACCGTGAACTTTCTTCATTTGGAGCGAGCTATGGGAAGCAGTGTGACAGCAAACTGGTCTCCCCAGAGTTAAAGTCATACCAGTGTTCTCCGTATTTTTCTAAACAATCATGAAGTTACACAATACCACTAACGGAAGTCTATTTCACGATGAATCTCCTCACACTACCAGAAAACCATAGGTAGAATAATTGATACGACGAGTAAACTTCGCATATGACATGTTATTCGAGTGGCCACTTTAGGTGAATTTTGTGAATGAAGGGTGAGTAGCTGTAGATCTTGCCAAAGTCCGAGTTGATCACACTCTCGACCAGCCGCTGGTGGCCGAACGCTTTAGTATTCAACTACTAGCCAGAAGGTTGCGAGTTTTATTCTCATTGGAGATCGTGAGATTTACACTGACTTTCGGCCTAGATGGGCGAAATCTTCAGTGAAAATACTGCTTTGATTAGGACTCATAAACTTTTGTTTTGAAGTGAAGGCATTTCGTTGAACTGCTGCACCCGACTTATTACATCACATTACATTACATTACATTACATTACATTACATTACATTACATTACATTACATTACATTACATTACATTACATTACATTACATTACATTACATTACATTACATTACATTACATTACATTACATTACATTACATTACATTACATTACATTACATTACATTACATTACATTACATTACATTACATTACATTACATTACATTACATTACATTACATTACATTACATTACATTACATTACATTACATTACATTACATTACATTACATTACATTACATTACATTACATTACATTACATTACATTACATTACATTACATTACATTACATTACATTACATTACATTACATTACATTACATTACATTACATTACATTACATTACATTACATTACATTACATTACATTACATTACATTACATTACATTACATTACATTACATTACATTACATTACATTACATTACGTTACATTACATTACATTACACTGCAACCACGAGCTTGTATTTTGTACGCAAGGTGTTGTTGATTGACAGAAGAGTGCTACCATGTGTCATTTTACGCGCTTTTTCGTCACTTTAGAGGAATTCGACCATTTTTACTACCATCAAGTCTGAAACTGCTATGAAATTCAACACATATCGATGCCTGTTCAACAGGAAAAACCATATTTGGATTTAAAGCGGTGTGCAATCCGCCTATCAAACTGCTCACACTTTCGACTAGTCACTGGACTTTCCTAGGCCATGAGTTGAAATGAATCTCCACGATCCTGTGGAGGCGGATGACTGCTGTATTATTTATGCCAAGTTGAGTGGGAGCTTCAGCGTTTTCCGTGTAAGGGCCTTCTGATCCACTGGCCAAAAAACGGCGAAGAAAGAATTACCGCACCGAAATCAGCCTTCTAATGTTCGGCCCGTGTTATTCCGTTTCCATAATAGCCAGCATCAAACTCAGCATGACCTGGTTAGATATGTCTGGTTGAAAAGCCGAGGAATTTCAATTGCACTAAAACATAGTAATTGTCTCTTTCAGGAGGCTGGATGTAAAATATGTATGTATATATATATATATATATATGTATATATATGTATATATATATATGTAATATATATACTTGAATATGTCCGCTATTCAAGAAGAGGAATACATGCCCTTAAAATTTCTCATTTTCTTTGACGGGACACCAGAGATTAAAATAAACTTCTTTTGGATCGTAGCACACAGAAACCAGTAGTAAATACAAATTCGTCACTTGTTTGTAGAGCCGAGTCAAAATTGTTAGCCTCTGCTTAGTTCCGTAGTTAGTTCAGTAGTTTGGATGGCCGAAAGCGGTAGCGATAGAAGTTTAATGGATGCCAAAAAGTGACTTTTTGTGGGAGTCCACTTATTCTGGACACTGAAAATGCTCCTGATCGTAAGGTGAGTTGGATAACAGGAGTGATGTGAGCATGCATTCTGCAACTCCCACAACCACCCATAACAAACCGTGATTTGTTGTGTCCAGAGTGAGATGAAAATGACGGACGGTTTGTGATTGCTGCTGGGTGAATTTGAGCCGCAGTCTAGTCCCCAGAAAATATGTGTATGTGAAGCAAGACCGATTGGACTGCTACATCAGGTTTTGGCTACCTGTCTGTAGTGCAAGTCAGAACATGGATAAAAAGTGGTACACCTGGCTGAGTGCAACTAGAGAGCCTGAGTGTGCATGCGTGTCTGTGTGGCAGAAAAAGGATTGGTCGGGAACACTCGTGAAGGGTACAGGCTAGGTTTGAGGGATGGGGATGTGAAAATGAGTGTTTTCACCAGTGGCGTAAGACGCTGCCTAAGTGTTGAAGATTGCTACGTGCGGTCTCAAAAGCAAAGCCTAGAAGCTATGATACTGATCAATATACTCTCCCGTGCCCTGGATCAAACAATGGGACTATAAATTCTCAATAAAATATGGGGGGAAAGAAATTGCGCGCCCATGTTTATTTGACGCTATTTCTCCGCACTCAAAGATAAGTCAGAACTCCAATCATTTGCATCTAAACTGCCAAACTGGGTTACGCAAAAAGTTTACTCAGAAATCTCACGGATGGCTTTCCGAAATGGAATCCGATTGTAGCCCTGGAACAATCTCTATAATTTAGTTTTCTCTTTGTGACCAAATAATTTGGGTACTGATAACCTAGGAGACGTTGTTAGGAGTCACAGCTACTATTCACTTTGGACAGTGCAGCATCGTAACACCTCTTCTTCCCTTGTATTGAACTCAAGATATTGGAGGTTCCAGAGGCTGTTTCATATAATGGAGAGTGCTGGTTTGTACTTTCACCGATGCTCCTAATTTGAATCAAATCAAATTTCACTGAAAAACTCTCCCATGTGTTACAGAAGATTCGCCCTGGATATACTACTAGCACAAGGTGACCATCGCACGCTTGTGGTCTGAGTAAATCGTCCAAATGGGAGCCCGCGTATAGGTTTTGGTGTATTCAAGTATGCAGTGCCCGCAAACATGTATGATTGCTAACATATCTACTCAATCGATATGGCTACTTCATTGGCGCACTGTTTGGCCTTCTAGTCTGCATGCTTGTCATTTCATCTTAACTGGCCAGTTGAGGTGGAGAGGCGTAAAGAATGTCTGTCTGTCTTTATCTCTGGAACCCCTCCATCGTGCACAATAACACACACCTACACAGAGAGGTAGGATAGAGAGACGCCGAGAGGCTGGACACGTCTCATCCACATACCGGTGAGGTCATGCACTGTGTTGTCGACCAACTGGCTTTGACTTCTGATAAAAGTTGCTTGATTTTGTCACAGTTCCACACTCTCGTGACAGCTTGTGCCGGAAACAAGTGTGCTGCGTGGACATCCACTGTAGCAACCGCATCTGAACGTATCATTTATCATCGAACTACTAACCAGCCGACAGAATGCCATCGAAGAATCAGCGAGACAAGAACGGCGAACAGAATGTGTACAAAATGACGCATTACGTATCATTCTATATCCCAGGGGAAGACAAGGAATCTCGCGAGGCGATCAAAACGCGCTTGGATTGGATTGGATCTGGTTCATCCAAAATTCCGAAGAAAGGCAAGTCTGTTTGTTTGGAGATCACTGAACAGGGTATTTTGTGTGATCGCCCGATATGGTGGGAAGATGCCGATCCGTCCGCTACATCAATTTTATTTTCCGAGTTACATGAAATTTACATAATGCGACGAAGCAGCAAAAAACTCATAATTGATCTACGCTCGGTAAAACTGAATCAGAAGCGTCTGGTCTTCTTTGAGGGAAAAAATGCAGACCAAATCAAAGCTCTTGTGAATGAAGTGAAAAACAAAGTGAAAGCAATCGAAGAAGAGAAGAGTAAGGCGGAGAAGGGAAATGAAGTGAAATCGCCTTCAGGTGAGATTTCACCTTCACCTGCTGAAGCTTTGTCGCAGCCTACTGTCATGTCACCATCCACGCAACCGCAGACAAAAAAAGTGACTAATGCCGCTGAACAAAGTGTGCAGCAAAGTATGACACCAGGTGGTGCAGAAAACCAGATGACCTCCGATCAGTCAGGACAACCAGCCGTCAAACTGCGCCAACAGGACCCTCCTGGTACGAGAGCTGAAAACAAAATCATAATGCCACGAAATTCAGGGCATTTAGTCACTCTCACACCGAGTACCGGATTACCAGACTATCACGAAACCGCAGTTTCGCCGCCACCGCTTAAACCGGTCTCAACACCTGCTGTACTTGAATATGCGCATGGACCTAATTCAGGCACAACAACAGCCCTAATAAAGAATGGCTCTACGAAACCAACCATTCCTGTGTATGAATACACACCGGGGTTAAACCAAAACGCAGTTTTCAGCAATGGCCCCGGAAACAGCATTAAAATCGTCTTCGATAACGTCCCGATGATGGCACGAAAGTCTGTAATCTCAAAAATAGCCCACCAGCCTAATTGGAATCCACCTAGATCACTATCACAATCACCTGCCATCAAGGTAGTGCCCAGCAATTTATCGCCGTGGTCTGCTCAGCCGGTGGCATTAAGTAATAGACAGACATGGCAGAACGTCTGGTTTGACCAACCCGAGCACATTATCATTCCGCGCACGAATCAAAGGTCTGAATCTGTCCCACAAGTCCCAGCTCTTGATGACGGTTGGGGGTATCCCAAATACCCCTCGCAAGGAATGGTTGGTACAGCACCATCACATCTGGGGGATACAGAACGATATTGTTACACGCCCAATAAGAGCCAAGCATATGAAACGCAAAAACCATTGCAAGCTGTTTCTTACAATGTGGAAAGAAGCCACCCAACCATCTGGATAGATCGTTATAAAATGGAACCAGATCACCCCAATCTAAACGCTTCAAATGCTAGATATCTAAACGGGGGCCCCAGTCATTCGCCAAACGAGTTGTATTTTCTACGCACAACACCATGCAGCTCAGGAATGGAAAGTAACATGCAAACTGGCAGGGTAATGCCTTCGTACTCAGTGAATTTTGATTCTAATGCGGGGGGATTACCTACGAATGTCCCACTCACTCATCGGGGAGGGCAAGCTGGAAAAGATTACCGGAGCATGAGCACGATGAGCTATCGACCGGATTACGTTCAGTGGGAGAAAAACGAACAGACTTCACAGTGCCGGAGCCCAATGGTCGGTTATCACTAGATTGTTCGTTTGTATTTTATTACAGTTTGCCCAACTTACTGGATGAACCTTATCGAATGCTATTCAGTTCTTTCTTTTACAATACACTTCGTCGCACGTCAACAGTTATGTTTTGAATAAGTCAAGGGGTCCCTTTTCGCCACTACCAGCATGTTTGACTTGTGCGTACGGATCCGTCACCAGTATGTTCGGGATTTTGAAGAAAGGCTGCATTTTGAATCTAGTCAGCTTGAAAACTTGCTCAGGTTTCTAACTATACTTGTACCCTTGCCGTTTATCACAAGTGGGATTTGACAGTGATGTCAATCTGTTCCGAAAAGCCGGGAAGCACTGTATACCCGTATCATCCTTGTTGGGAATCATCAGTAGTAAGCACTCAAGGGCGACTCAAAAATTCAACCTCCCGAGTGATGTTTGAACACTGCAACATCCGAGTATAGTCAGTGGAGAAAATAACTTGTACTTAAGTAGAATATGGCGTAATCAAACTCGAATCAGGCAAACAAACAGTTGACATGTAGTTTCATAAATGAAATTAATCCATCTACTAATAATCGCGAAGCTTCACTAGCACCATTCTGGAACAAACTTCGTAAAGTACTGCTATCGTTGAGTGGTTCGAGTACTTCCAGTGGCGTGTTAGGGTGACGGTCCTTTTCAACCGAGGACCCATTCGGAACCTTTCTTCCCGGGTATAAGACACTGTTAGTCTTGGATTTTTACCACGCAAACAGTCCCACGGACACAACTGTGCTGTACTTTAGATTAACTGATGGTATGCGAGCACGTGGTTGCCCAGCCGCCAGGCCAGCGAGTTTAAGGCTTCCGTGGCACTACTATACTGGGAAGTCCTTACAGATGGCTCCATCGATCAACAGACCCGGGCAAGTTACTGGGTCATTATTCGAGCCTTTGGACGACCTAAGCAAAACGTTCAAGTATGGACAATTTCACCTGTTCAGACGTGATGATTCGAGTGCATCCAGTGTGCGCTGCTGGACCAGTCGTAGCACGCTCAACTCGCAAGTCAGATATCCTGGGTTCAGACATGATCAGGGATATGCACTTGTGATGAGCTCTATTAGGAACGAAACTAGAGTCCAGTGCTTCCTTCACTTTGGTGTGGACCTACCAGGATAATTGCGTCAGGATAGGCGAAGGATAGTTTAAATGAAAGTGACATGATCCTAAGATCTACAAATCGCGTAAACAAACTGCAAATGAGACTGTTTTAAAATATTGTGGGCCTAGTTTTTTAAAACGCTCAACAAAGCCTAAAGAATTTCCTCATGATTTCAATTTCAATAGTGATATGAACTTATCTACTCCACTCTAGACTAGAGCAAAAATTCATTTAGGCCCATCTTTCACTTTTGACAGCAACGCTTAAATACGGATAGGCAATGTGGGGAGTAAGACTCCACAAGTCTTGTCATAACATTGCTTGACTTGGGAACCCCCTTTAGGGGAGGAATAAATAAACCTATATGGTCCACCAAGCCTTTCTGAAGCGATGGTTTCTCACCTATTCCCGAACCGCTTGAGTAGTCATTCTGACTCAGAATTCCGTGAAGGCACCATAAGTGTGAAGTAGGCGGAGAACATGAAGGTACCCGAATAGATCTCTTATGAGATTTTCATGATCTAGAAAAGAGAACACTTTTAGGGGTTTTATGTTCTTACTTGACGTAAGCAGTCTGTTAGATCACCAGTCTGAAAATAAATCAGCAGAAGGGATAAATTTAATAAGAAAACCAGGGCATTCACGTGCACGAAAAAACCATGGCCGCTGACAGGACTTTGAGCGACACATTTGAATCATGTGCTTTACTCACTGATTCGTTGGACTCTTCGTGCGGTTTTATCGCACCGTCCGGCTTGCACTACAAAGTAATGGAACTCAAACTGGCATGTGAATCGGAGATACCCCATGTTTTGTTATGAATCCGCCACATTAAACTGTTCTGTTCATTACTGCATCTTTGAATTACTCTGCAAAACAGCCCCTGTTATCCAGTACGAAAGAACTGCCACCTAATCCTTCTTGAGGAACTGGGTGGTAGTTTGGATAGAGAAGTGTGCTTATTGTCTCAGCTGCGTAAAAGACTCCAGCCTTGGCAACACGTTAGACAGGAGATAATGTACTATAACATCGGTCGGCTGTATCGAGATTTCACAGGGTCAACTTAGGTGGGCGATTTACATAAATGTGTGTGAACCCGGTCGTACGCACATAGTCCGTACGGTATAAAAGGCGAATCTCTTGATATCTGTCTCGTCCATTCCTGGTGGGCAACCAGTTTTCGACTCTATTGTGTAAATCGGCCCATTCTCTAGTAGATTTTAGTTTTCGTTTTCGTTTTAGTTTACCAGCTGTTACAGCGTTCAGCAGCTGAGCCTCCGAATGTGCTGAAAAAAGCATAAAACGTAAGTAATTTGGCGGATGAGAGAGACCAAGTCGAGAAAAACCCACTTTAGAGCATTCTTTACCTTCCATAATTATAGAAACTAATAAAATTGGCGAAATTCTAATTACCATATCGTTCCACCGGTCTCTGGATATTACGAAATAATTAGCTCGTATTGCAAACCTTTTCATTAGAATGGCTGAATAGAGTGGTCCCAAAAACAAAACGTTGTAACAGAGTAGGTAACCTATAACTAATTAATGAAATGTCGAATGAAGTGTCGAAGAGTTTTCAGCAACCTTGTGAGTAGTTTTTTTCATGAAAATATACTGCGATAGCTCGAAAATCGTGCCAACTGAAACATGAGGCGGCCTGTGTGCAGCAAATCGGTTGTAGAATATCATAAACGATGGATTCAGTTGAGTCTCTCGTGAAAACCAAATTGATTTGCAAATGAGTGTCTTTCTCGAAAATGAATCTCCATTGGCCTCAGTAACTATCATGTTCACACATGATTCACCAGTCATAATCTAACCTAATATTTTAATGGAGATTTCATCCTGCAGGTCGGAAGGCCTCAGGATGGTATCATCTAAGGACGTACGATGCTGCTAGCGACGCCCGGGAGTAGTCATAAAGATCAATGGGAAACAAGGACAAATAGAACGCGTAGTGGCGAAACACATTAAGGTGATGAGTGTAGGGATGATAACCACTAATTTGTCAACCGCGCTGAAAGTTTCAGTTTTTCTAGCCCAGTTACTCCATCTCGAGGATTGTTTTCTTGCGTTTTACATTTTGGACTGCAACAGTTATATGCGCATCTGAATGTCCCACATCTCTTGCTTCTAACTGACGAATAACAGACCCCCTGTTTCTCTACTCAAGTGGTAGGAAACCTAAAATTACGGTAAGCTTGGTATAGTGTCCCATTGTAACTGGGAGTTTACTTATCGAAGGAGGCTCATTTTTCGAAAGCTGAATGTATATTCACCTGACGAAATCACTGATCACGGGCAAAGATGACGTGTTTATCAGGAAACGAGTAATGTCTTATTGTTGAGTATGAACAACGTAGCTAAGCGCAGGTGGTGTGAACGAGGTTCACCAGTAAACAAGATAACTGAACTGATGAACTGAGTTGTACCACTTCAAACCCTTCTCTAAAGTACGATTTCCACATAGTGATAAGATTTTGAACCGAGTTCTATTACACCAGGGAAAAACACTGATAGATTTTCATTACACTGAGTGGCTTCAAAGAGGCTAGCAACCTTCGAGAAAAATGAAGAACGAACGTCTGGTAATTGTACAGTCAGTAATGGTACAACTGTCATCCATAGAGCACAGCTAGCACGTAAGAGTCAAAGCTCCAGCGCCTGCTCCGTCATGTATGGGTCGCAAACGAACCGACGACGGGAGTTTTGTCTGCAAATAAACAGATGGAAGGAAACAATTGACAAGTAAAAGATTCTGTGTAT
The DNA here is from genome assembly GCF_000715545.1 of Opisthorchis viverrini. NCBI lineage: Eukaryota > Metazoa > Platyhelminthes > Trematoda > Opisthorchiida > Opisthorchiidae > Opisthorchis > Opisthorchis viverrini. The sequence continues at coordinate 238,450 of NW_008751992.1, read as the reverse complement.
CTCCTTCCCGAAAGCAAGATTGTTATCGGTGGCCAAGTTATTAGGACAAATGGGGTCCACTGTGCCTCAATAGACAGAATATCCAATAAGTCTGAACTCTATATGGATTTGGATCTTCAGGTTATTTTTCCTGAGCAAAGTGAAACGCTTGTTTGTTTACTCCATTTCTTTTTCTTCCCGCGAAATTTACCGCGAAGTTTCACACTTAGCAGGAACTTCGGGCCTTAGGGAGTATCTATCTCGGCTGGCTAATTGATCGATTGATTCATATAGGGGCTAAGGCTTGAAACCAATTGGTCAAATTTCGGTAAGTAGTAATTAGAGCCACTAGGAATAGTGATACGTGGGATAATGAGATTTTCCGGACTTGGGCAGCTGGTGCAAACATTTAGAAGTTGACCGTCCTCGGTGGATAGTTGACGCTTGAAAGGTGCTGGGAAAATATAGCTAAATTTTGCAAGCAAAGGTAAAAGGCGGATCGTATAAATATTTTGTCCAAACGCGCGTAACTTAGACAACGAGATATGCTTGGGCGTGCACTCGAAACACCGACAGGTGGGGTGTACCACCAGAAGCTATCGAGGACCCTTGTTTTACTTCACATTTGTAGATTTAAACTTCGTGGCTAAGTTCCCGTCTCTCTGTCCTGCATATACATAGATGATGGCTGCGGCATTTCTCAGTGAGCCTCGCACGTGCATTCAACGGTGCGCCACCCATCGGTATTGTCCTGTTGCCCTAACGGGAATGGTGCAAGCTGATGCAGAAAAAAGGGTTTTCTATAAATTTCAGGAATGCGACGTCCGTCGACCTTGTGCTTAACGTCTTACTTCCTCAACATTTTGCATTAGTATGACAAGTTACAAGACACTCGAGAATATAGCACCTGAATTCGGTTCCCTTTCGCAGGGAGACAAGTAGTCAACGAAACGGAGATAAATGGGTTAGGAAAAACGTCTTATATTAAAATTCATGCCAGTGCGAGAAATGGGAACGAGCAATATATTGTGTTGGTTTCATTACTTAGTGCGAGACAATCCACATCAACCACTGATAGCACAAGCCTTATTAGGCTTTGCGTGTAGCAGTACAGTCATAAGAACATTGAAAAGTTACTCAAACTCAAGGTCATTGAAAAACACCAGTGTTGCGGGAGCAGGTGCGGTGTTCTTTGATGTACACAACACTCAGTGGATGCATCAAACATGTGCGAAGACCATGAATATCTGAGCGTCCTTTTTATGACGGTACCAGTGCTGGAGATACTCGGCTTATGGGCATCGTTTTTTAGGGGTCAAACATGTGTTACCCCGGGATTCCAACCTTAAAAAGTATAGTTCAGCATGTTTTACAAGACGAATATTCCATCAGAATGCATCGTAATATTAGTGGTTCGGATGCGCTTATCGGCCGTTGTTTCGATGGTTGTTGATCTGACTAACTACCAAACTCATCTTCCAACATCATCAAAAGTTTCTGTGCAAAGTTTCAACATATGGTATAACCGAGTCCTTTCGCCGACTATAATTCTTTACGCTCTATTCCGGTTCATTTCAGAAACTGCCTCTCAAAATTGTCAGTATACTGCACAGTAATTAGTTTTTTTCCACGCGAAACGATAACCACATACACTGAACAACCCGCGTATGCGGCAAGCAGATCGCCTACTCCAAACACTGGCAGATTCATGCAAGCGTAGATACCAGTAGGGTCAGCTCGGGATCGTGTCATACAAACGAGTAACCAGTGGGTCAGTCGATCGGCTTCAAATCTTCCTGCGTCATGACCCACTGTCCTAATAACCAAGTGGACGATTCCGGCCTACTCGTTATCCTACCACTTCTCAGTAGTCTGTGAGGATTTATTCCGATAGTTTGTGCGTCTTCGACGCACTTGGTATCCATCTTATTCCTAGTACTCAAAACTCGCAGGTTGCTTTTTCGTCCTGATTGCTATTTATCACATTCAGTCCTTCTTATCGCTGGACTACGGCCTGAATATACGGCAGCATATCGTAACTCTGCGCACTGTAGACAGTAAGCGAATGACTAAACTATACTGAGTACAGCTGGTTGAGTATAGCATGAAAGGGTCTCTCACTCCAAATCCACTCACCGATATTACCCGTTATGTCTATTCTGAGGCCGAACTTGCTGTGGTCTGATTCGAGCAAGTGAGGTGTCATGTGTTGCTTGTCGGAATCTTGTCAGATCTTCCGTGCACAAAGTACTTATGGGTGTGTAAGCTTTACTCGTGACCCCAGGCAGATGAAACTGTATCCCTGGAGTAAGTTGAAGCTGGTGATCCTCCCAAGCCCGCCCTCCATGAGTTTGTTATCCTCCGAAAAAACTTTAAATGAGGAATGTTTCCAAGGAGGAAGTAGCTCCGCTAAAGAGACTACTCAAACTGCATGCAATTTTTGTCTGACAATCCCCTCAAAAAACTTCCACTGTTTAGCGGTTAGCTTCAACGCACTCAAGAGTGAAAATTTAACCGAAAATGTTCTACAGGTTTCACTACGATCTATCCGTGGAGTGACACTGGGGATTCGGTGTTATAAACAGAGCTGTCAGACCAAAGTGTCACGCTGACCTAGTTTGACTGAACGGACTTGACCTTGCTGGTCCTGTCACCTTGTAAATGCACACATCATTTGATGGCATACACTTTTCGACCAACTGGAGGTACTGAAACCGGGGACTATAATGAAAGAGTGCAATGTAACTCAGCTAGTATCGTGTTGCTAACTCTCGTGAACTAGTACATCTTTGTAATGAATTATACCGCCCATTACTTCTTGTCTGGCTTAAGCTGGACAAAAGGTATTGTAAGAATGTAATGGAAGATTTGGCGACTCATGAACTGAGGAACTCGTCCATAAAAAGTAGTTACTCCGGCAACTGCTGCTTTGTGGTTAATGGTTCCAATGGAACCCCGTGACTGCATGTCATTTGTCCTCTAGACTCTGTGTGGTCATTCTGGCGGTGTTAGTATAACTTACACCAATAAATTGACGTTTCTGTCAAGTCAGTCATCGGTTCATGACTTTTGCCTAAGCACCGTATTCACCGCATACAACCAGACCGATAAATCAAAAGCTGCTTCCGCTGTTGTCTTCATTTTACCACCGTTTCTAATCAAGACAAGAAACTTTCCACGTCATCTGCAGGGCTAGCCAAATAACCCTGCTATAATGGTAAACCTTCTTCTTATTGATGCATTGACGTCAAAGTATACTGGAAGCACAGTTTTTCATTGCGCGAAAATTGATGTTGCCTCATGACCTGCAAGTAGGACTTAAATCATTTCCCTGGATAAATATGTTCGGCCAATACTCTATCAAGGATTTTGTCAACGAAATTGTTGAGGCTGGCGAAGATTTCCTTCGACAACTTGCCTAATCACGTGCTTGAAACATTTATTTAAGTAGAACCACTGAACTAAGCAAGAATGAGGATAACCAGATTTGGCGAAATACACTCGTTTGAGGACAATATCCGTGTGTGCCCTGTCAAGAAAATATACCGTTCCATATTGAGCATTGCGCCGATTGAAAGGTGAGGCACCCTTTGAGAAAAACACTAACTTCAGGAATGAGAGATTTGGTTGTTTTTCGCCAGCACCAACTTAGCATACTAACGGACCTATTTCGCCAATTTTGTCCTGTCCGGTGTTCAAGCAGAGAACAGTGTTATTGGAACTCACGGACTTCCCGTATGAGTTTCAAGAGGGGCACTAACGGCACTGGTCTGTCTGACAGTTTTCAGCAACTTAATGATCAATGTGCTGCAACAATATTATGTACGAGTTCAGGCCTTTCACGACAGATTCAGTTAACTCACGCAGATATGAGAATAACAGGAAATCGGACAACGGGGGCCGTGTTATGTTACTTTTGCTTCAAAGAATTATCAGTTTCCTTATCTCATAAAAGACCGCCTGACTGACGACCTGAAACTCGATTTAAAGCTCGTGACTCCCCTGGAGTTATGTCCCTCAACCTGGTCAGTATGCAACTAAGAAGCTTCGGGAAAGTCGGACCGAATCCAGGACATGACTCCCTGCTCGCAAGTAAAATCTCCCGGAAAAACACAAAATCTTTCATTTTATTTTTAGAAAAAACACTTTTTACATGCAGGCATGCTGTATTTCGGCAAATCTGTTTTCTCCTTCAGTTATTTTTGTTACTTTTTTCGACCATTTAACTAATTGGGAAATATCCCGTGCCTTTTTTCCATTGTGTCCTGGTTCCCTCGAATAAAACTTAGAAAGAAAAAAACTCAATTCTCTCATTTTATTTTCTTCACATTTTTCACCTCAATGATCAGTGGGTTCAACATGATTTCATCAGGGGGTGCGCTGGTAAAACAGCGAACCAATGGAGAAAATCAACTCAAATGTCTGCACAGTACAGAGCCCAAGGATCTCAACGCTATGTTACTTGTTTGGCTGTTGTGCTCCGTTATTCGATCACTGGCTGAGAGATACTGGCTGATGGAGAACAGTGCTCGGGTACATAAGCGGTCGGATCTAATAGGCCAGAGTCTCCCTGCGTTAGGGCGTCTGGTCGAGAGGGTCACCATGCATTCTGTGATTCACAGTTGGTTCCAACACACTTCAAAAAAAACAGTAAAAAGATAGAGCACCTGATAATCTCAGCTGAAAATGACGCATTGAGATAAAAGTAGAATTGCTCGATCCTTAATGAAGGATGCTGTAGTTGTATCATTAAAATCATTTCAACTCAATCCTATGGAATATGTGAGTTTATCATCAAAGTTTCGAGACTTCTCAGCACTCGGTCAATTTAGGGATTCAACATGCATCGGCAAGTCAGTGTGAGCATCGCCGGGCTGGTTGTGAAGTTCAGCAGAATTTAGAACGGCTTCAATTTGTGACAATCCCAACCTTGCAGATTTGTGAAGTATTTCAGTATCTCATGTTTCAGTTGGAACAACATGTAAGATATTCGAATATCAAAGTAGCAAAGGCTTGCAAAGAAGTATAGGCGTCAAGACCAAAAGTGCATTGTTTAACAGTTCAGCTTTATGGGGATAATAAGGGAGAATTTACTGGTGAAATCTGTTCTTTTTTTGGCACCCGGGACACTGTCACCTGCATGGACTGGAGGAAACTCGGGGTCTTTAGTAAAAGCGTTCAGCTCAACTACCTAACCGTGAGGCAGTAGTTGTTGCTTAACGCCTAGCTACCAGTACTTGCCCCAAATCCAAAGAACAAGAGGACACTTCGTCGAAATCCAACCCAAGTAGTTCAGAAAAAGAATGATTTCACAAAATGGGTGAAATTTCCATCTGAGAAGTCTTTCCTTGAGGAGCCAGCTAAACACGTGACCACGCGATGTAGTTTCCGTGATTAAAGGATGGATAGCGCTATATCCTTCTGAGTGCCAGTTAGTAACACTGCTGATCAACCGTTCGTGACCGAATGGTTAGGTGTTCAACCACCAACCCACCGCTACGCACTACTACGCCCCACAATAACGCACTGATAATGTAATCTCGATTGGTGATGAAACGTTTGCAATCAAAGTGCCCAGCTCAGCGAACAGGCCGACGACCACCAGTGTTCAATCTACTAGCCGGGAGGACGGAGTTTCGAGACTCTCTGAAGCTTTGTCAGATCCGTACTGGTGATGATTCCAAATAAGGATGAGACCACTGTACAGTGCTTTTTGGCTTTTTGCTAACCGTTGACTTCTCTTACAGGGAGAAATCTTCACTGAAAATACAATCCATCGGAAGGATACAATGCGACGACTACTGAGACACACAAGAAACCTAGCTGTTCGAGCAGAATTCACCGAGTTCGATGAAACTGCAGTGATATTGGATAGTGTTTCAAGACGCCTTATCTGGTTTATTAGAAGCACGTTGTTGCACCTGCAATCAACACAGCTTCGAAAGTGGACAGTTCTAAGTCCTTCTCAGTCAACCATACAGACTTGTTCTGAGTCTGTCAAAATCCGGCTTCTTTTGTGCCTTCGATTCTCGTTACCGGGGATTGCAAGTCTAACTGCTGGAACCTCTACTAAACAGGCACACGGATCATTTGACAAATATTTGGAAAAACGTGTTCTGCAGTGTTCAAAGAACACTGAAGTAAGTCCAAAACCGTAGTTGTGCTCCGGGCTGGACATGAGTGGTACGGTGATACGATATAAAACACTTGTACCCAATTGCCAAAAATATCCATCGCGACGCGAGAAGTGTAACTTTACCGCGCAGCTTCTTCACGAAAGAAACCAAGCAAGCAACAATGACACAGTGCAGTTCTTTAGTTTGACTACTGAATCAGGATGCTGAACAAGCCAAGTGACGAAACAACCTGCTTGGTTCAGGCGACACAATGAGGACCGGTGTCGAGCATGCTAAGGGTCTAAAAATTAAAGGAGAGACAAACGAGGCTTCACATTTGTATTTGCCATCTATTGCATCATATCCCACAAACGGTTGGCAATTCAAAGCATTGTATTACCTAATGAAATTGAGCAAGGCGGTAAGAATAACAGAGTTGCCGGATGAATTAGTTCCGTATACCATTTTTCTTCGCATGTGTAGAACGTTATGAGGGGAATAACAGTGCAGTTTACTTCATCTATATAAGTCTACAAAACATGGCCAGTCAATAATATCATGATACTCTCGTGTGACATTCTGACCTCCATGACTGCGTACGAAAAACCCAAAACGACTAGTCAGTATTGCTTCAAGAAACTTCAGTCTATGTGGCCGTTTACTCCGTGCGTGGAGTACGGTTAAAAGGGCGTTTGCCTGAGAAATGGTGACGTCCCAGCCGACCCAACCCATTTCCGTCGATCAACAGGCATCTAATCTACACAGGATATAGTGCTGAACTCCACTCATCTATCCAGGCCTCGGCACGGAGAAAACAACCACACAAGCTGGTATTCCATGTTGCAATACTTGGCCTTTTATCTATGTTTAGAAAGACCTAATTCGTGTTCTGAGGCCAACCTGATTCTAATGATTGATGACGTTGTTGTAGATTTATACAGATGTTTCCACATTTTTCGATATTTCGACGCCAATTATGACTCAAGCGGGCGTAGAAGGCGCACGGCTCACAAGGACCTAAAAGGGCAAACGTTTGTCCCCGATATTTCTTTCATTCAAGCCATGTGAATTGGACGTCGAAAAAGACCAATACACTGACCACTAAGGATCAATACTAGACAAGTTATGTTGATCCAGTTAGCTTCTGAATAGCACCGTTCGTTTTAATCACACGTATGTACACTGCTGTCCAACACCTACACTGTTTTCACCCATTACAAAACGCTAGTGGTGTGCGCACGGAATTTCAAGGTATGTGAACTAGTAATAGTTGTTTTCTCTTTTTCTAAAAGACTTTACAATTCAGCTAAGAACAGGTCCTAAGAGTGTAGAATCTAAATAATGATTGAAATTGGAGAATCACGCGACTAGTGGGCGCAGTTAACCAACGCTTGTTGTCCACACTCATTTCACTGTTCACTTGTTTTTCCAATAGTATGCGTGGGTGTGGTAATGCTGTTTCACTGTTACTGTAATGGAAAACAAGGTGAGATGATTTGAAGGAAACAACCACTGTAAGTAACACCCATAACTAAGTGACCCATTTGTAATTGCGGTCTTGAATTCCTTCCAAACAGTTTAGAGCAGCCAGAACTATCCACTTCAACTTGGTTTCCACCTACTGAAAGGAAACAATCACTGGAATGTTCCGAAGACAGATGGTAGTAGGTCAAATTTTACCGTATGTAGATGTAGCGGTCAGCGAGAGATACATAAACTACTACGAATTCCCGACTTCTAGTTGCTTAACGTTGAGGTTTTCGTATTTCTTTTCGGGTGCTGAGTAGAAATTGAACCTGATCAGCAAGAATTTTCCACACACATGATACACAAAAGCTGATGATTACAATGTATGATAAATTTCTGATATGAAACAGCTATCAACGTGCCTTAACCTGTTGTTGATTGGAGGAATGGGAAATATTTAGGTAATTTCACGCATTTTAATTGCTGCAGCAAGCTTCTTTTGTAGCTTTCATGGATTACGCTACTGTTCCTCTAATTGAGACATTAGCGGTCGGTCTCCCACAAGTCTGACCATATTGTCGCTCTGAAGTAAAATAGTTCACTTGTCCACCACACCATTAAAAACATGACATTAGCACCACTTTCTATACGTGGACCAAGCTGAGAGAGAATAGACCTGAGGAAAAACACTATGAAACTTCAGCACGATTTCTGCTCCCTCACAGATCAGATATAACCGTCTTCCGGCGCTTTATTTCAATACTTTCGGACGGTTTAAGGTGTACAATGAGCAGTTCAGCGGCTTCCAGACAACTAATGAAGTTCGCCACGATCGTTGAAGTTTTTTACTGTTGTCATCATGGAGTGCAAACTCCAAGAGACTGTAAATCTATATGTGAAATTACGTCCGAAAAGAGACAATCTACTTGGATTATGCAGATGACCTCGTTATGTTGTTGCGCAAAGTACTTTTAGCAGAATATCAGAAGTTACCGCAAGTTTCGGTATGTTTTACACCCCCGAAGTGCAAATTCTTAGGCTAACATTCCCCATTCTTTTGTGCTTTTCTAAAATTCAAGAATGAGTAGTCTGAGTTTGTTGATCGGTTCGCCTCTCTTAGCACCTGTATATACTGTAGTTTTACTGTAACAGATGATTTAAATGGGCGGATAATCAAGGCGCAAGCAGCGTTCGCCAACTTTGGACCGTTATAGTGTCAGAACCGAATTTCGCTGAAGCCAAAGGGCTATGTATACAAGATAATTACATAAGCGGTCTTGCTGTATGGCTGTAGGGCTTACCCATCCGGTCCTAGGACCTTAGGCGTCCTCAAGTGTCTGATCGCTAGTGCCTCCGTAGCAGAGTGAGTACATATCTATACGGGGAGTAAGCAGGTACCTGGTAATGAATACGAATCGCTACAGCAACAGGTTAAAATTACAAGGTTGGTTTCTTGTGGCATGTCTTACACACGACCAACCATCGTCTGCCAAAGGAGACGTTGTTTTCTGATCCTAGCGACTGTTGGCGAAAGGTTCAAATGTGAAGGCCATGAATGGTAACATGAAATGAAAGTGTATTCTCTCTTCTTCATGCCTTCCTAGCCGCAACCCACAAGATCCTGCTTTCAGGTGGTTAGAACCTCTGCAGCACATGACACAGCTGATTCCAGTGCTACATATACTGCCGTTTCCCAGCCGGACCGTCCAGCTAAGGTTCGTTTCTTTGTGCTTTGGACATAGGTCCAGTGTGGTTGGCCATGCATTTTGGGTTGATCTTGCTGATAGCGCCTTACTCCGAAATAATGAGTATATATATATATTGTAAACTCTGTCCAAGGCACATCTAGCCTTGCTTACTCTTGAGACTTATCAGAATTTTCTATAGAGGAGAATGTCGGTAGCGTTATCCGTCAAACTACCTTTATTTGTATGTTAGTGGCTCAGATATTCAAGAAAATACTACGCTATTTTCGTGCCATAATGAATGAAACTAGGAACTTGTCAGGTTCCAACAAACTTTGTACACCTAAACTTCAGAAGCTGGTGGTGAATACAACAAGCTTGAACAACTCTGGTAACTTAGTTTGACGATGACGTATGGTGAAGGCAAGAGTAATCCGAGGGAGGGTCATCCAGCAGAATGACCAGAGCGAAATTACGAGACAGCAGCACTCAACGCCTTGCGACGCACAGATGTGATTTCAGCTGTCTGCACGTAGAACGGACTAGTTCAACCAAGGTAGCTAAGGTTCATAAATAACCAAAACCGGAACCACTAGCCCTGAGATTAATTACTGACGGTCTTTTCAACTGATTTACAGTCTGAAATATCGAATTCTTTTCGGAATCTCCAGTAGGGAAGAAGAGTTGTGGTCTTTTACGAGGGTATTCTGTGAACTGTAAGACATTTTGTGGAGCATGGTAACATAGAAAATGTAGAGGATATGGAATACTGGATGATTTTCAATGAGTATTTATTCCGAACATCGCACATTCTTGTTACGCACTGATGAGAATGAACATTCAATATTATTGAAGTCACGTAATATGTAACAGAGATGTATGAAGTAGGTGAGTTCGACTTCTCCATACTGGAATACATCAATGTATCACTTGAAACGAGATTATCGGATTCTTGCTTTATCTTGAAAAAGTCTACCACAAATTGTATACCATGCGGCCCCATATTTAGTGCACATCTCTAGAAAGTGTCAAGCTGCCGTTGCGTTGTTTTAAACTGCATTCCAAAGTATGCTGTGAACAAGCAAAACAGTATGTCCTCTGGCCAGTATCTATTACGTAACCGAGGGTGAAAGTGTTCATCGGAGTATCCACTCCAGGCGGTATCCTACACTTCGAGTACTCTTAATTATCAACCGATTTACTCACCAAGCTTATCGTTGTACACTTTCTATCCATGTCGGAAGCGTAAGCCAATGTTCAGGAACATACACAGACTCGAAAGTAATCACAGCGCAGAATCACGTCTCTCAGCAAATAAAGTAACTAAGTTTAGAAACATTTTGTGGAGGTACTTGCCTGTGGTTGGCCAGTACCAAGTAAGTTGGCAAACCGAAAGACTCTTTAGCTCCGGCATTCAATTTCTAGTCTGTCACTGATGAAAATGTCGGTAGACTTCTGTCATGTCTACCCAGACGCTCCCTTATCCATGACAGACAAAACAGTTTGATCCATCTAAATGAGTCACACCGAATCTTACTTTCGCCCATTAAACAGTGAATTTGAACTTCAGGCGCCTTTCTCGGTCATACCTCTCGTTTGCATGAGGGCTCTGTCAGGCTATCAGTGACGAAGGTAGCTCTTACTTCTGGCAGACTTTGCACACAGAGACCTAACAAATTACAGCTTCAGACAAAACTTTTTGAGGTTTCTTTTGATTTTTTTCTGAAAAGGTTATTGAAAACTCCCTAACAACCCACAACCGAATTGGTGTGTATTTCGCGAGCTTCTTTCTACGTTCATTTTCGGGACGAACACCGGCGTGGCCTGCCAGGATGGGGGCAGGCGGTCAATCCGGAGGCTTCCACCAAACAAGGAATATCGAAAAGATAGTTTAGTCTCAGGTGAGCGGAATCACTGATATATCGGAATGGAAGTGGAATAGACGTGCAAGATTATGTCCTGTAGTGTATGCTTTGCATTCTCTCATAACTCAGCGAGTGGCTCGAATTTTTCAGAGATGCGCCTACAGTCAAATTTCGATGTTCGGAACACCATAATCTCACCTCTAAAGACGACAAATTTGTAGGGAGTACAAACATTTTAAACAATTCTGATAAGTGGTCGTTGGCTTGTTCGCTGAGCTGGGCAATTTGGTTGCAAACGTTTCATCACCAATGGAGGTGACATCATCAGTGCGTACTGATGGCAGGCCACGCCGGTGTTCGTCCCGAAAATGAACGTAGAAAGAAGCTCGCGAAATACACACCAATTCGGTTGTGGGTTGTTAGGGAGTTTTCAATAACCTTTTCAGAAAAAAATCAAAAGAAACCTCAAAAAGTTTTGTCTGAAGCTGTAATTTGTTAGGTCTCTGTGTGCAAAGTCTGCCAGAAGTAAGAGCTACCTTCGTCACTGATAGCCTGACAGAGCCCTCATGCAAACGAGAGGTATGACCGAGAAAGGCGCCTGAAGTTCAAATTCACTGTTTAATGGGCGAAAGTAAGATTCGGTGTGACTCATTTAGATGGATCAAACTGTTTTGTCTGTCATGGATAAGGGAGCGTCTGGGTAGACATGACAGAAGTCTACCGACATTTTCATCAGTGACAGACTAGAAATTGAATGCCGGAGCTAAAGAGTCTTTCGGTTTGCCAACTTACTTGGTACTGGCCAACCACAGGCAAGTACCTCCACAAAATGTTTCTAAACTTAGTTACTTTATTTGCTGAGAGACGTGATTCTGCGCTGTGATTACTTTCGAGTCTGTGTATGTTCCTGAACATTGGCTTACGCTTCCGACATGGATAGAAAGTGTACAACGATAAGCTTGGTGAGTAAATCGGTTGATAATTAAGAGTACTCGAAGTGTAGGATACCGCCTGGAGTGGATACTCCGATGAACACTTTCACCCTCGGTTACGTAATAGATACTGGCCAGAGGACATACTGTTTTGCTTGTTCACAGCATACTTTGGAATGCAGTTTAAAACAACGCAACGGCAGCTTGACACTTTCTAGAGATGTGCACTAAATATGGGGCCGCATGGTATACAATTTGTGGTAGACTTTTTCAAGATAAAGCAAGAATCCGATAATCTCGTTTCAAGTGATACATTGATGTATTCCAGTATGGAGAAGTCGAACTCACCTACTTCATACATCTCTGTTACATATTACGTGACTTCAATAATATTGAATGTTCATTCTCATCAGTGCGTAACAAGAATGTGCGATGTTCGGAATAAATACTCATTGAAAATCATCCAGTATTCCATATCCTCTACATTTTCTATGTTACCATGCTCCACAAAATGTCTTACAGTTCACAGAATACCCTCGTAAAAGACCACAACTCTTCTTCCCTACTGGAGATTCCGAAAAGAATTCGATATTTCAGACTGTAAATCAGTTGAAAAGACCGTCAGTAATTAATCTCAGGGCTAGTGGTTCCGGTTTTGGTTATTTATGAACCTTAGCTACCTTGGTTGAACTAGTCCGTTCTACGTGCAGACAGCTGAAATCACATCTGTGCGTCGCAAGGCGTTGAGTGCTGCTGTCTCGTAATTTCGCTCTGGTCATTCTGCTGGATGACCCTCCCTCGGATTACTCTTGCCTTCACCATACGTCATCGTCAAACTAAGTTACCAGAGTTGTTCAAGCTTGTTGTATTCACCACCAGCTTCTGAAGTTTAGGTGTACAAAGTTTGTTGGAACCTGACAAGTTCCTAGTTTCATTCATTATGGCACGAAAATAGCGTAGTATTTGCTGGAATATCTGAGCCACTAACATAAAAATAAAGGTAGTTTGACGGATAACGCTCCTGATAAATTATTAGGAGAACTGCTCACTGATCAATCTCATCTATTCTAGGTTAGCTGCAGCTGGTTATCCAGTTGTCATTTATGCAGATGCAAAGTTACTGTTTATCTGGCCGATAAATAAATGCGTAATGGGATTTGTAGGATCTGTGTTATTAGCAAAGATTAAGCGTTTGGTTCTGATTGGTTCCATCAGAAGTGTAGCACAGCCTCAGTGCTTCCCCAGGTTGTATAAGCTTATCTGTATGAGGTTGCAACTTACGCGCAAACTTCCGGGTTCCTTCTATTCAAAGGGCTTTGAGATAAGTAAACCTGAGAGTTGGGTGATTCTGGACATTGCATTTTAGAAAAAAGCACCAGTCTAGTTTCCAGGGTGCGCTTTCGGTCGCTAAGGTTGCAAGTACGAATGCTTGAGCGAAATGTCAAACCTAGCGAAGTGGCGCACTACCAGTGCAGCAAGTACCTCGTTCTCTTGTATTGTTTTAAACCATCTTGTTATTAGTGTTTCTCCAAGGAAGCACTGTGATATTTCAATTGTCGTAAGATCTAAAGTCGAGGACGTTCTTGGCACGGCACAGTTAGTTGAAGAACTCATAAGTGCGAAATCCACTTGAGATTCCGTTGAGTGTCTCGTTAAAACGAAATTAGCCTGCAAATGCACGTGCTGGGCCAGCCTACTACAATTTGGGTCCAGTTGGATGAAAACTTAAGATCTATGCCTGACTCAAGGGCCCCAGACAGTCCGAGAACGGTAGTGGGATCTCAGATTTTTCAGAGATTCATTGAGTAGTGTTTATCTCTATCGTTTATCACCACTATCGTTTTATCACCAATCGAGATGATGTCATCACTGCGTTGCTGGGGGCGTAGTGAAGGGTAGCGATGGGTCGGTAGTTGCACGTTAAGTACTACTGAGTGTATGTTAATATGCGTGCTGCTGGCCGGGCTGACCTTCAATCACAATTGATTGTTCGATCGGGCGGTTCCACTGGCTGATATTCTGTCCCGTGTCCTGATTGGTCGATGACCACGTGACTTTTGAGCTTGGCCTCCCCTGCCCTCCTACTCTGTCGGTGTTG